>NC_046664.1:80808126-80874782 GCF_010883055.1 Belonocnema kinseyi | reverse complement strand
GATTATATACTTTGCCTGTAACATATACAATGATCAGGGTGGCCGTTTGAATCACACAAAAAAAATTCCCGGCTCGCAAGCTTTTTTCACGCTCAATGAAATAAACAAATTCGAACTATAAAGCTAAACAATTTTCCATTTAAAGTAATCAAAACTGAGTTGCAAATAATTTTAAGCAATTTTAAGCTAAACATATTGAAAATTTTATGATTAAATTTTTGTTATAAACTGAACACTTCCTAAATTAAAAGTTAAATTATGCCCATTTTAAATAGTTTAAAAATCTTTAGGCAGCTTCAAATTTTATTTTAAAATCTTGAAACAGCTATATATTGTTTTACATTTATTCAAATTTTCAATTATTTTTGAAATTTTTTCAGAACTTCTAAATATCTTTTATGATGATTCGAAATTTTCCTAAATTTTTTTTAATACTGTAAAATGGAAAATATTTTAAACATTTTCGGAAATCTTTTTAAATCTTTTTAAATATTCTCTTAAAATTATTTCTTCAAAATAAAAAGTCTTTTCAATTTTCTTAGAAATCGTGAGAAAATATTTTTTATTATTTTGAAAGCCGTTCATAATTACAAATTTTAAATTAATTTAAATCCTTCCAGACTTTTTAAATATCTCTTCAACTTAGTGGAATTTTTTTTAGGATTTATAGATGTTTAATATTTATTATACATAAAAATTTACAGTTTGACTTGTAAATTAATTTTTTTAAATAGAACAATTACAATTGTAAAGTTCAATGTTTAATTTTATGTTATGATAGGCTAAAACAGTGTTTAAAATTTGATAAAATCTTTTAATTATGAGTATATTTTTTCGAAGTTATTTTAAAATTGAAAATAGTTTATAAAGCTTCAATCGGGCATTTCCATTTGTTTAACTACATTAGGAATTTGAAAATTCTAATTGAAACAATTACATTTACCATTTTAAAAAACCTAACGAGAGCGATCAATTTTCAACGAAATAGTTGAATTTTCAACTAAAAATTATCAATTTTCGACTAAATAGTTGAAATTTAAACTAAAAATAATCAGATTCCAAACAGAAATGAAACAGTTCAATTTTCATTTAAAAAATTAATTTTCCATAGAATAACAATTTCAATTAGAGCAATGAATTTTCCACTAAAATAATGAATTTTCAACTGGAATAGATGAATTTTAGATTAAAAAGATGATTTTTTAACGAAACAGTTGAATATTCGACTGAAAAAGACGGAATAATTATAATTTCGAGTTAAAAAAATTTTAACATTAAAAAGCATCTAATATTTAAAAAATAGATACATTTTCAAACAAAGGGATGAATTTTCAACTAAAATAATGAAATCTCAACTGAAATAGTTGAATTAAAAAAAATTAATTTACAACTAAAATTATTAATATTTATCTACAATAATTTAAATTTTAACCAAAAAGTTGAATTTTCAACCCAGAAAAAATTAATTTTTCCAAAAAAAAAGAAGAATTTTCAACTAAAAAATGATTTCAAGCAAAAAAAAAAGGTATTTTTAATAAAATAGTTGATTGGAGTAATACTATTAAGTTACTTTTACAAGTGAAGAATCACTTTTACTCAATTGCATATAACAATTTAAAAAAAAATTAAGCTCGTCCTCAAAAAATACTCTGACATTAATGACATCATAATGTTTATTTAAAATTGAATTCTTTAATAAATTATCAAAATTCCTGTTTTTTATTGCAGATTTGACGTTACATACTTCTTCGTTAAATTAAAAAAAAAATACACGATTTTTGAACCAAGTAGTTGAATTTTCATCTAAATAGAAAAAATGTGTAACCAAGAAAATTAATTTTTTACCAAAAATGATTTTTCAACAAAATGCATAATTTTTCAAGCAAAAAGTTGAATTTTTAACTAAAAAAAGATAAGATTTCATTTAAAATAGAAACAAATTGTATAAAAAATTAATTTTCAACAAAGAAGATTAATTTTCTAACAAGAACGATGCATTTTCAACCTAATAATTAAAGTTTTTAATTAAAAATATAAATTTTGAACCAAAAATGAAATAGTTGAATTTGCAGTTGAAAAAATTTATTTTCAAAAAGAAGACTCTTTTCTGTTAATAAGTCTACAAATAATTTTTTTATTAGGAATTCATCTTTTTTGACTCAAAATTGTATTGCTTGATTCAAAATTGAATTATTTCGTTGAAAATTCATCAATTTCGTTAAAAAGCCATATTTCTTGGTTAAAAATTCAATTGTTCTATAGAAAATTCGTTTTTTCGATTGAATATTCAGCGATTTTAATTAAATTTTCTTTCTTTCTTAACTAACAACTTTTTTAAATAGAAAATTTAACTATTTCGTTAAATTTTCATCTTTTTGGTTTACAAATTTATCTCTTTCTGCAGAATTTTCACATTTTTTGCTAAAAGAAATATCTAGTTAAAAATTAATCTGTTTCGACAGAAAATTAAATTTTTTCTTGATAATTCACATTTTTGGGTTAAAAATTTAACAGTTGGGTAGAAAAATAGTCTTTTTTGTTAGAAAATAATTTTTTGTTGTTGTTAAAAATCAAGTATTTTTGTTAATACTTTTATTTTATTGTTTGAACATTCATAATTTTAATTGAAAATTCTGTGTTTGTTGTTAAAAAGTAATTTTTTAAATTTAAAATGTAACTACTTTGTTGACAATAGACTTTATTATTGTAAATTCAAACGCTCGGGTTGAAATTTCACCTGTTTTATAGAAAATTCGTATTTTTTGCTTGAAAATTCAACTATTTGGTACAAAATTAAATTGTTTTGTAGAAAATTCATTTCTTTGGTATTGAAAATTAATTCTCCTAAATGAAAACCTACTCCATTTTGGATCAAAAATTGATTTTTATTGGTTAAATAATCAGTCAAATAAAATTTGAACTAACACCCAAATTTAACTATTTGGCGTGGTGAGTCCCAGACCTGAAAATAAAATAAATATGAAATGCTCTAAAAATTCAGTTATGACACATCATATAATATTGTTAAAATTAAAAAACATATATTTAGTAGGGTGAAGCGTAAGATACAAATTTTAGAAAATAAAAAAGCATCCGTGTAAAATTAGGCCCCGATGAAATACAATTTTTTTTGGGAATACTGCCCAAAATTCCCGAAAAAAATATGTTTTTCTTGATTAAGTTCAAAATTTTTTGTTATACTCTAAAATTGTTCAGTTAATTGTATCCCTTTAAGGAAAAGGAATTTCAATGACAAATTTTCGTTCTAAGCACTTCTATTTTTAAATTTTAAATAGTTGAAATTTACAATTATATTTTTGAATTTTCTGCATTTTTAATTGTTTAATTCAAAACACGCTCATATACAGTAAATTTTTGCCATACGTTCAAAATCGTTTATTAAATAATACACTGAATACTTAATTGAGCTTAAAAATTATCTAGAAATTATTACGTAAATGTGCATTTAAAAATATAATAATAATTTTCTCAAAATAGGGGACAAAATAGTTGAAGAAAAACTAATTTTTTAAGTACTTTTATTGCACTTCACTTGATTTAAAAAAATTTTATTTAAAGAAATGTCTAAAGCACTAAATTAATTATTTAAGCATGTGAAGTTATAGTTCATTAAGCTACAAATAAACATAATTAGTTAATAAAATTATAAAGAATAAAATAAATATAAATTTACGATGTAAATTTAAAAAAATTTTAATCTAATGACAAAAAAATTAAGAATGTCACATTTGTGACACTTATTATGGCATTTTCAGTTAAAATGGTTAATTTTCAACAAAGAGAAATAAAATTTTCAAGAAAATTAGTTAAATTTGTTCTTAAACTGGGGATTTTTTTTTAATGAATTCTTAACAAAAAGTGTAATAGTTGACATTTTCAGGAAAAATACTTTAATTTTCAATAAAAAAAAAACGGTTAAATTAAACCACTGAAATATCCATTTTTAACATAGAGTTGGATTCTCAACCAAGACAAATTTGTCAATCAATAAGGAACGAAAACCTCGTCCAAAATTTTGAGTTTTCATGACATAAAGGACGAATTTTTTAAAAAGAAAGTTAAAGTTTTTAATAAAATAAGTGAATTTTCAACTAAAAAAGGTAAATTTTCTTTTTAAAAAATAGAAAAGCTACATTTTTAGTAGAAAAAATTCATTTTTAAAACAAAAAAATTGTTGAATTTTCAACCCAGAAGATGAATTTTCTACAAAAAAGACAAACTTTCAACAAAATATATGAATATTCAACTAAAAAAGATAAATTTTGCAATGAAAAATTAATTTTCAATACAAAAACAAATAATTTTCGACCAAAGAAATAAAATTTGAGACAAAAGATTAACTTTATATGAAAAAAGAATAACTTTTAACAAAATACATGAATTTCCAACCACGTATTTTATTTTTTAATGAAATTTTGATCCTAATAATTGAATATTTAACGAAAAAGATTAATTTTGTATCAAAAAGACAAGTTTTTAACAAAAAATATAAACTTACACTAAAAACGATAAAATTTCAACCAAACGTAGAATATAGTTTAATTTTCAGTTAGAGAAATAAGTTTTTAGCTAAATAACATAAACTTTCAAGGAAATAATTGAATTTTTAATCAAACAGATAAATTTCGACATAAAATTAAAATTTTTAGTGAAAAAAAAGTAATTTTCAATTAAATAAAAAACTGATTTTCAATCAAAGAAATGAAACTTCAGACAAAATAACTTTCTACCAAAAAAGACCATTTTTTACAAAATAAATCAACTTTCAACCACGCCTTTTATTTTTTAATGGAATTTTGATCTTAACTGTCGAATTTTCAAACAAAACAGGTAAATTTTCTACAAAAAAAAGAACAATTTTTAACAAAATAGAGGAATTTTCAGCCATGTCTTTTGATTTTTAATGGGACTTTGATAGAATAGTTGATTTTTAAACCAAATAACGTTAATTTTCTATAAAAAAGGATACATTTTAAACTGAAAAAGATAAATTTTTAACAAAGAATAAAATGTTTAATTTTCAGTTAGAGAAATAAGGTTTTAACCAAATAAAATAATATGTTAACGAAATAATTAAATTTTCAATGAAACAGGAATTTTCAAAAAAAAAAAAAAATAGATTAAGTGTCTATAAAAAAAAATTTCGACAACAAATTTAGTTAAATTTTTAGTTAAAAAAAAACTAATTTTCAACTAAAAAAAGAAACAATTAATTTTCAACCACAGGAATAAAATTTCAGACAAAAGATTAACTTTCTACCAAGAAAGAACAATTTTGAACCAAATAAATTATCAAAGATAAATATAAATTTATAAATTTTCAAAGAAATAAATAATTTTTCCATTAAACAGAGGAATTAAAAAAAAAGATTAAGTGTCTACAAAAAATAATCTACAAAAAATCTAGTTAAGTTTTTAGCGAAAAAAAATTATTTTCAATTAAAAAAAACACAACTAATTGTCAACCATAGAAATGAAATTTCACAAGTATTTTAATTTTGAATGGAATGTTAATCCTAATAGTTGAATTTTCAAACAAAACAGGTTAATTTTCTATAAAAAGATCATTTTTGAACAAAACACATGGATTTTCAACCATGAATTTAAAGTTTTAATGGAATTTTGATCCTAACAGTTGAATTTTGAACCAAAAAACGTTAATTTTCTATAAAAAAAGGATAACTTTTCAACTGAAAAAGATACACTTTTAACCACATAAAATAAAATTTCAACGAAATAATTAAATTTTCAATGAAGCAAAGAAATTAAAAAAAAAAAGATTAAGCGTATAAAAAAAATTTCGACAAAATATTTAGTTAAATTTTTGGTGAAAAAAAAATTAATTTCCAATTAAAAAAAAAATTGATTTTTAACCACAGAATAAAATTTTAGACGAAAGATTAACTTTCTACCAAAAAAGAACAATTTATAACAAAATAGAGGAATTTTCAACTATGTCTTTTAATTTTTAATGGAATTTTTATCCTAGCAGTTGAATTTTCAAAAAAAAGGTGAATTAGCCACCAAGAAGATTACTGTTCTATCACAAAATAAAAAGTTTCAACAAAATACAGAAATTTTCAAATAAATTGCTGAATTTCCAACTGAAGAAAATTGATGTTCAACCAAACACGGAATAGTTAAATTTTCAGTTACAAAAAAAAATATTAAAAAATGTTTAAAAGTATTTAAATTTAGCGAGTCTTTTTTTCTAAAGAAGGGCTAATTAATGCGCGCAATGTCCTAGTTCAATTGAAAATCAACATTAAAAAATATTGATTTTTAACAAGTAGACAAAAAACAATGAACATCAAGTTATATAATACATTTATCGAGTCGACAACCACAACATAAAACAAAAAATTTAAATTAAAGCGATAAATTAACACAGCTTGAAAATTTTGTTTTCTTAGACCAAAAATTTGGAAAAAATTTCAAATTTTTATGAAGCATTTCAGCGACCTCTAAAAGAATTTTCTTTCTAATTCTGAAGAAATACAGAATAATTTTCTCATCACGACACAGAATTTTCTGCTTCAAAGGTTTTAAAAAATCCAAAAATTCGGATTTAGCTAGGCATCATCGGTATATACATTTTTTCTAACAAGCATTTTTAAGTATGAAAAAAATAGAGGAAATATT
Organism: Belonocnema kinseyi; assembly: GCF_010883055.1. Taxonomy (NCBI): domain Eukaryota; kingdom Metazoa; phylum Arthropoda; class Insecta; order Hymenoptera; family Cynipidae; genus Belonocnema; species Belonocnema kinseyi. The sequence continues at coordinate 80,868,119 of NC_046664.1, read as the reverse complement.
TCGACTAATTGTGAAAAATTAAATGAAAAACAAAAAATCATAATTTTTTAGACCACTGAGAAACGAACCAATAAGTGCAATAATAATTAACTTTGCTGCAGAATAGATGTGCAGGAAAAATAAAACGTGCATGAAATTTTGATTATTTAAGCTCTCGTTTTCTTTCTCTTCTTTTTTCGCTCTCTCTCTCTCTCTCTCTTTTGTAAACCAGCGCATCTTTTAAATGTGCAAAGAGTGTTTAGATTATTTTCTTTGTTAAAAATAAAAAATTATTTTAAACGTGTACGAGAAACATTTAAAGTCAAACGCACCTTCAGAGTCATGAAAATCAGTTAGCGTACGATGCAACACAGTTACTCGCCTCACTTCTTTTTGACCTGCTATAAAATGTAAAATACTTTATGTAATGTTTACAATTTGAAATAATTATCAAATCGAGTGGAATGAAAATGAAAAAATCTGCAATTCAAAATCGTCACTGCGCTTACTGTCATCCTAAAAACGTTTAATTAATTTAGAATCGATAGATATGCAGCTAGGTTATCCACGCTCGAAAATAACTTTTTTTAAACATTTCTTATTTGCAGAGTTTTTACACTTTCTTGAGTTCTAATTTTTTTACATTACTGGAGACAAAAAAAAAGTCTTCCCATTTTTTTTTGCGAATTTCAGACCTTTATTCAGTGAAGAAAGAAAAAAATTATCAATTGTGAATCTTCAAGGAAAAAAACGAATTTTCTATAAATCAGCTTTATTTACAATCCAAAAATACGATTTTTTTAAATTACAAAAACTGAATTTCAAAGCAAATACTCGAATTTTTACAAAAAAGTGTAATTTTCAGCCAAGAATATTTATTTTCTACCAAAAAAAGGCAAGTATTCAACTAAATTAGTCATGAATTTTTAAGCAAATAGTTCAATTTTCAACAAAAAAAATATGATTTATCAACGAAAAATGTAATATTAGTTATTCCAATCAAAACAAAAATTTGAAGAATAGTTGAATAAAACTAAGAGTTAAATATTCAATGAAAAATATGAACTTTCTACCACGAGGATTAATTTTCAAACAAAAAAAAAAGATTTTTTACCATGGAGATTAATTTTTTATCAAAAGATGAATTTTCAACAAACACTTGATTTCTAAACGAGAAATGTTAGTTTAAAAAAATCTATTTCCAAACAAAAAAATTTTTTTAATAAAATAGTTCAACTTTCAAACAAGAAGTTGCATTTTCAAGCCAAAAACTCGAATTTTCTACAAAACAATTAAATGTCCAACTAAAAAATATGGAAATTTAATAAAAAAAGTTAATTATCAACCAAAAATTATTACTTTTCTATCAAAATATATTTTTTTAATTCCAGAGGACGAATTTTCTACGAACAAATATGAATTTTCAACCGAAGAGTTGAATTTTCGACCAAAAAGATTAGTTTTAAACAAAAGATTATTTTAAACAAAAACATAAAGTTTTAATCCAAAATGACAATTTTTCCATCCAAAAATGTTTTAATGCAATAGTTAAATTTAAACGAAAAAGGGTTCAGTTTTAATCAAAAATAGAATATTAAAATTTTCAGTTAAAAAATTTATTTTCAATAAGAAATGATGAATTTTCAATCCGAAATAACTATTTTTTCCATAAAAAAATACCAATTATTTTCAACTAAACCATTGAATTTTCAACAAAAAATATGAATATTCAACCAAGAAGATTAATTTTATACCAAAAAAAAGATTAATTTTTAACTAGAAAAGATAATTTTTCAACCAAAAATGGAATATTTAAATTTTCAGTCGAATAATTAATTTTAAAATCAAATAAAATGAATTTTTAATCAAGTAGTTGAATTTTAAACCAAAAAGATGAACTTTCAAGTTCAAAAGATAAATTTTCACGTAGCAAGATTAATTATCGACCAAAAGATGAATTTTCAATCAAATACGTGAGTTTGCAACAAATAGTTGAATTTTTAAATAAAAAAGGCCAATTTTTTATCAAAAGTGGAATAATAACATTTTTAGTTAAAAAAAATTAATTTTTAAATAAAAGAAAATTCATTTTTAACCAAGTAAATGAATTTTAAACCAAAAAAATAAATTTTCACTTAACAAGATTAATTATGTACCAAAAGATGAATTATCAATAAAATACGTCATTTTACAACGAAACAGTTGAATTTTAAACTAAAAAAGGCCAATTTTTCATCAAAAATGTAATATTAAAATGTTCAGTTAAAAAAAAAATTAACTTTCAAATAAAATTAATTTTTAATCAAGTAGTTGAATTTTAAACCAAAAAGATGAACTTTCAAGTTCAAAAGATAAATTTTCACGTAGCAAGATTAATTATCTACCAAAAGATGAATTTTCAACACAATACGTAATATTTGAATCAAAGAGTTGAATCTTAAACTAAAAAAGGTCAGTTTCTCCTCACAAATGGAAATCCAATTAATTAATTGGATTTTTAACCGAATAATTAAATTTTCAAACAAACAAAAAAATCACTTTTTAACAAAAAGATGAATTTTCAATCCAAAATTACGAATTTCTCATCCAAAAAGAAGATTTTTCAACAAAGTAGTTGAATTATTGACCGAATAGTTGAATTTTTAGTCAGATATTTGAATTTTCAACAAGAAAGTTAATTTCAAAAATTTTGGTCAGGTTCTTGAAGAAAACAGCAAATCTTTAATCTGTAACTCGAAACTTTTTAAGTTCCCGAGAAAATTATTTGCCTATAAGAGTTTTTTACCAAAAGAAAAAGTGACAATGTGAAAATGTGCAAAAAATTGAAACTCAACAAATTTAAAAACTCTGAAAATAAGACATTTTTAGAACATTTTTGTTGAGCGCGGGTAAACAAGCTATCAATTCACAATTAATTATACTGATTTACGATCCCAATACGCTGCTTTTTCGCTCAGTGACAATTTCAAATTCGACCATTTTTCATTTTCGACCCATCCTATTGTCAAAATAAAATCAAAGTTATTACTTCAAAAGTTTTATTTGATCTAGAATTTTAATTGAAGGATAAAACTTGATAAATTAGTAAAAGAAATACATTTAAAGACATTATATACATACATTTAATTTATATGATTTAGACAGAAACAGATAAATTCCTAAAGAAATCTTAGATCGCTTTTCTAGGATACTGCCAACATTTTACTTCCTTCCAAACATATTGGTAATTCAACTAATTTATTATTGGAAAGTCGAGAATTTTTACATATTATAAGAATTGCTACTTACGTTTTTCATCTCCTTTTATCACGTGCCTTTGATTTACTTTTGCGTTATTCTTTGCAACCCTGTAAATTAAAATTTTTGTATACATTTTTTTAAATGAGAGAATGCGTTTTGTTCTGGTCATACGGTCCAATATAAATAAAAGTGGATTCATATGTCAATGAATCTTTATTCGTCAATTTTAATTAATATAACCAACGTACGTTTCAACCTAGTTGCATTGGAAAGAATTAACAAATTTAATTTTTAAAAATTTTGTTTTGAAAAGGACAAATATGGACTAACGAATACATTAGAAATAAAGTCAATTTTACATGAGTAATCAAGAAAGGCCGATTTTAAAATGGAGAAAATAATGAAAAGTGCGCCAAAGTAAATTGAAATTAAAAAATTTTTAAAACAATAATTTTAATTTTTTTTTAACTATAAGAATAATTTATATATAAATCATTTTTTATAAAATAGTCTGATAAATTTTATTTACATTTAATGTTTCAGTTTTAAAATTGATAGAATTTTTAATAAATTTATTTATGAAAATAGATTCTAATATTTTTATTTTTTGGTTATTGTTTTCACGAGATAAAATTTTTATATTACTAATCTCAAAATTAAAATAGTGATCGAATTGACATGCATGTTGTGACAAACCAGTATTTTCATTGCTTAATTCACAATCCCGTTTGTGTTCCTAAATACGAGTTTTTAATCTCCTACCCGTTTCACCAATATAAATCTTATAGCAACATTTACAATTTATCATATAAACTAAATCAGATAAGTTTTCTTTATTTTCTTTGTGTTTATTTTTAAACAAAGAAAACTTATTTAGTGTGTGGTTGTTTGTAAAATACACATTAATGTTATATTTTTTCAATTTTGTATAAAATCTCATTTTTTAATAGATTTTCAACGGTTGTTATGCAATCATTTCGATTTGCAGCTACACTTATGTTTCCCTTATCTGCTTTCAGTACTATTAAATCCTTATGTTCTTTTTGAAATTTTTCTAAATCTTCATCAATTTTGTTTATATTATTGAATTTATTTTAAAAAATTGTGATTTGAGATTATTTGAGTTGTTGTTTTTCTAATATTCAATTTTAGTTCTTCATCTTTTACATTTTTGATCCAATTTTCCAGATTAGCAATTACGTTATTTGTCGGAATTTTATTAACATTGAAAGGAATACCATGTTTATTTCCTGAAGCCAAAGTTTCAGCAATTTCATTTAGGATTTGTATATTTGATAAATTTTTAGAATAATTTTTTAAAGGAAACTCTGTATATGTCGTATTAGATTCCAAATTAAAATCGAATAGTTTTCAGGATGGCCGTTTTAATCGACAAATAAAATTCCCGGTCATTTTTCACGGTCAATGAAATTTAAAAAATGGAACACTAAAGCTAACAAAATTTCCACTTAAGGTAATAAAAACTGAGCTGTAAATGACAGTACTCGAAGTGGAACTGTTAAATTTTCAACTTTTAAAATTGAAATTTAAAAGCTTTTAATTAAAAATTTTGTCATTCAAATGCTTAATAATTTACGCGTATAAAATTAAAGGTACAAACATTTTTCAATATAAAAAATATATAAATTCACGTTATCATTTTCAATGCTCTAAATTAAAAAATCAATCAATGAACTTTAAAATTTTCAAAATTATATAATTTTAAGGAATTTTAAGCTAGAAATATCAAATATTGAAAAATTGAAAAAAATTTAACTGAACACTTCTTAAATTAGAAATTAAATTATTTTCTTTTTTAATAGTTTAAACATCCTTGGAAAGCTTCAAAAAATTTTTTAAAATTCTTGAGAAATCTAGAAGTTGTTAAAAAATTTTTTTAATTCAAAATTATTTTGGACACTTTTTTAGAATTGAACATTTATTATTTGGAAATAACTTTTAAGTTTGAAAAATTATTTTAAGATAATTTTTTAAAACTCCTAAATATCTCTTAAAATTACTCAAATTTTTTCTAAAAATGTTAATTTGTAAATTATACATCAAATTTTAAAATTTTCACATACAAATTACGCATTTTTCAAATACAACAATTAAAATTGTAAAGTTCAAAGTTTATAGGCTTTTCTAAATTTTAACGATTCCAGGTTTTCTATATCAAAAAATTCAGTCAAAGATTCTTTACTTTTAAATATTTGGTTTCAATTTACTTGTCTTAAATAAAAATTCAAATATTGCTAAATATTCAATAATTAATTTTTTTTTAAATTAAAAATCTGAAAATTCTTAAACTTGGAACACGTTTAAAATCGTTTTGTTAAATCGTTTTTCTTCACTTTTTATTACTTAAAGTACAGATAAATTCAAAACAAATTTATTTATTATTAAATAAAAATGTTTTTTATCCCAAATTTTCAACATCAAAGGCTTTTATTTTGTATTTGTTCAAGTCTTTAAGAATGCATTTAAAAAATCTTTAAATTAAAAATGTAAGCTTAGAAATATACATTTTTAATTGAAATTTTTTTAAGTGAAAAAATGTTGAATTACGCATTGTAAGCTAAATAATAGTATAATTGAAAAACATAACAATTTCACTAATTATTTAAAAACCCTGTAAAAAAATGCACTGTCATTTCCCGGTTTTCCGATCCAGCGGCCACCCTGAGTCTTTTATGTTGAAAAATATGAAGAAATATCATTGTTTGTTAATCTTAATTTTAATTTGCTAATTTGTTTAATTAAAAAATTAATTGATTTCAATTCTTAATTTGAATATTTGGCTAATCTTCACAGAAAGAAATGAAATTTCATCATAATATGCAGAACCTAAAATAAATTATTTTCAATCAAGTAACTGTGGCTCCTATAATAAACCTTACTTGAAACGCTTTATACTTCTAATATTTCAAGTAAAAATATTGCATTATAAAAAAAATGGATGATCTTTTAACCAGATTTGATATTTGAACCAAAAAATATTTTTATTTCAAACACAAAAGCGTTAAATTCAGTCAAAAATAAAGAATTTTCAACAAAATAGGTGACTTCTCAAAATAAAACGAAAAATTTTTAACAAATGAATTAAATTTTCAACATAAATACATGAATTTTCAATACAGAAGATGAATTTTCTACCAAACGGACGAATTTTTAACAAAATACATAAATTTGCAACCACGTACTTGAGTTTTCAACTAAAAACATAAATTTTTAATCAAATAGTTGAATTTTCAACTAAAAAAGAAAAAATTTCAACTAAATAGACGAATTTTCAAATTAAAACCGATAAATTTTCAACCAAATAGTGGAATTTTGAACGAAAGAGTACGAGTTTTGAATAGAAGAGTTTAATTTTCAACAAAGAAAAATTGTTCAGTGAAGAAAGCAAAATACTTCAACCGAAAGGTTGAATTTTCATGTCAACTTGATGAAAACTAATTTATTTTGTTGAAAATTCAACAGTTTTGTTAAAAAATTCACTGTTTTAGTCGAAAATTAAATTTTTTATTGAAAACTGAGCTGTTTCGTTTAAAATTTAACTGTTTTGGTTAAAAATGCAATTGTTTTGGGTGAAATTTATGTTTGTTGCGGATTTACCCACTTTTTTTATAATTCATTTAAATATTTTGTTACAAACTTAAATCTTTAGTTAAAAATTCAACGGTTTTGCTAGAAAAGTCAACTATTTAGTTGAAGATTAACTATTCTGTTGAAACTTCATCTATTTTGGTGAAAACTGAACGGTTTTGTAGAAAAAAATGGTTCTTTTTGTGTTTGGAAATTCATCAATTTAGTAGTTTCATCACTTTTGCTTAAGAATAAAACTGGTTAAAAATTAATTTGGTTGGGGACTCGACTTAAAAAAATTTATCTATTTGATTTGAAAATGTAACTATTTTGTAAAAAATTCGTTCATCTTTTGTTTAAAAATTAATTTTTCTTATTAAAAATTCAACTATTTCATTCTTGGTTGAAAATTCAACTGTTTTGTAGAAAATTTCGACTTTTCTTTAAAAATTCTGCTTTTCCGAAGAAAAATCATCTTTTTCTTTCAAAAATTCATCTACTTCAGTAGAAATTTCATCTTTTTAGTTTAAAATGAAACTCTTTGGTTAAGGATTAAACAACTTTTTAACAATTTTACTATTTTGTTTAAAATTATTTTTTTTTTTTTTGCTTAAAGATTAATTTATTTAAACCTAACTTTTCTCGGATAAAAATTAATTTTTTATTTAAATTGAAAACTGAACTATTTTCTTATTAGTTAAAACTTTCACTATGTGGTTCAAAAATAATAATTTTAGTTAAAAATTCATCTCTTGGCTTGAAAACACGTCTTTTTCAGTATACAATTATTTTTTTTGGTTAAAAATTCACCTTTTGTTTGAAAATTCAAATATTCGGCTAAAAATTTCACTGGTTTATAGAAAATTCAACTATTTTTTTGTTGTTGAAAATTCCACTATCTAGTTGAAAATTCAACTGCTTCGAAGAAAAATCGTCTTTCTGTTTCAAAAATTTATCTGTTTTGGTAGAAATTTCATCATTTTGGTTAAAAATGCAACTTAAAAAAAAAAATCTTCAACTTTTTTTTCACTTTGGTTAAAAATGCAAATTTTTTGTTGAAAATTAATCTATTTTGTTGAAAACTGAAACTTTTTGTTGAAAATTCAACTGTTAAGATAGAAAATTAAACTGTTTTCATAAAAAAATAAATTATTTGGATGAAAAATCAAATATTTTGTAGAAAAATTGTGTTTTTCGTTTGAAATTTCGTGAATTTAGTAAAAATTCCATCTTTTTTGAAAAATCATCGCTAGTTGAAAATTGGACGGTTTCGTCACAATTTCGTTCATTTTGGTTAAAAATTAATTTTTTTAAACTGACAATTTAACTATTTCATTTTCGGTCGAATAATCATCTTGTAAGCAATTTTTAATTCTAAATCCATCTCAGAATTGGTTGAAAATTCCTTGTTCAAATCCGGAATTTTCAATCCGGATATTTCAAGATCTTGAAACATCTTCAAATAATTTTTCAAAATGAATAATTATTTTCAATTTTTCTGGCAATCTCAAAAAATGTTATTTATCTTTTGAAGCATATACATAAAAATTTTACTTGTAAGTTAAATTTAGTTAAATAGAACCATAAAATTGTAACCTTCAAAGCTTAGTTTTTGTTGTTGTTTAGTTTTGAATATTTAATTTATAATTACTGATTTTAAATAAACACTCAGATATTTATCAATATTAAGCAATTGTTCTTTTTTTTCATTGCAAAAGTTCCAATTACTTGTTTTAAAATGAAATATTTTAGACTGTAATTTAATAAAAGCCTTTAATTATAAATACATTATTTTGAAATTATTTTACAATTAAAAATAGTTGATAAAATTCAGTGCATATTTAGATCAAATTAATTCCGGTACTACATGGTTAAATTTCGACTAAAAAAGATCAGTTTTCAAACTCAAATGAAATAGTTAAATTCTCAGTTATAATAGTTAAATATTAAATCAAAAAGATAAATTTTCAAACCAGAACACAAAATTTTCTACAAAAAATACGATTTTTCTACAAAATACATGCATTTTTAACGAAATAATTGAATTTTGCACTAAAAATAATAAAATTCTCAAAAACAAAATTTAATTTCAACAAAAAAAAAAAACGATTTTTCAACAAAATACTTTAATTTTGAATCAGTGATGATTTTTCAACTAAAATGGGAAAGAATAGTTGAATTTTGAACTAAAACATCAATTTTTGATCATTCATTTTTTCGATTTTTTCATATAAGAAAAAATTAATTTTCAAACGAAAAAAAAGACAACAAACAAATTTAACAAAAAAGTTTAATTTTCAATAAAAGTTATGAATTTGCAACCAAAAAGATAAATTTTCTAACAAGAAGATTAACTTCTACCAAAAAAGACGAATTTTTAAATAACAGAGGCAAATTGCCAATTATATAATTATATAATAATAGAATATTCAATTGAAATGGTTACATTTTCAGTAAACACAAAATAAAATTAACAAAAACCAAAATAATGTTTAAATGCATAAATACGTTTTTGAACAAATTGATGAATTTTCGTCTAAAAATGATGAATCTTCAACTAGAATAATTACGTTTTCAATTAATAAAAATAAAGTTGGACAGATTGTTTTTTTTCCTTCAAATTTGTAAAATTTCTAGTCAAATAATAAATTCACGAGCAATAACTAACAACTAATTTTCAACCAAGGAAATAAAATTTGAGACAAAAGATTAACTTTCCATGGAAAAAGAATAATTTTTAACCAAAAATAAGGTTAATTTTCTATCAAAAAGACAAATATTCAACAAAATATATATGCATTTTCAACAATTTATTTCAAGTTTAAAGAAGGTGAATTTTCTACAAAAAAGACAAACTTTCAACAAAATATATGAATATTCAACTAAAAAAGATAAATTTTCAATAAAAAATAGAATAGATAAATTTTAAGTTTGAGAAATAAGTTTTTAACCAAATGAAATATTTTTTCAATGAAATAGTTAAATTTTCAACCAAACCGATCAATTTTTTACCAAAACGATTAAAAGTTTATGAGAAAATAGGATTTGAAATGAAAAAAATTAAATTTTTATACAAAAACAAATAATTTTCGACCAAAGAAATAAAATTTGAGACAAAAGATTAACTTTATATAAAAAAAAGAATAATTTTGAACAAAATACATGAATTTCCAACCACATATTTTAAACTTTAATGAAATTTTGATTCTAATAATTGAAAATTTAACCAAAAAATATTAATTTTCTATCAAAAATACAAGTTTTTAACAAAAAATATAAACTCACACTAAAACAGATAAAATTTCAACCAAAAGTCGAATATAGTTTAATTTTCAGTTAGAGAAATAAGTTTTTAGCCAAATAAAATAAATTTTCAAGGAAATAATTGAATTTTTAATCAAACAGATAAATTTTGACAGAAAATTAAAATTTTTAGTGAAAAAAAAAGTAATTTTCAATTTAAAGAAAAACTGATTTTCAACCAAAGGAATTAAATATCAAACAAAAGATTAAGTTTATACCAAAAAAGAACAAGTTTTAACAAAACAAATAAATTTTCAACTATGTCTTTTAAGTTTTAATGGAATGTTTTATCCTAATAGTTGAATTTTAAACCAAAAAAGTTCAACTTTCTATAGAAAAAAAGAATAAATTTTCAACGAAATAACGAAATTTTCATGTAAACAGATAAATTTTCAACCATAGAAATTAAATTTCAAACAATAGATTAACTTTCTACCAAAAAATAAAAATTTTAGGAACAACTTTTAAAAAAGTTTAATTTTCTATAAAAAAAGAGAATAAATTTTCAACAAAAAATAGATTTTTTAATTTTAATTTTGAGAAATGCATGTATTAAAATGGAATATTTTAGACTGTAATTTAATAAAAACCTTTAATTATAAATATATTATTCTCAAGTTATTTTAAAATTAAAAGTAGTTTACAAAGTTTCAATAGGTCGTTCACTTTTGTTTAGGACTTTTCAATTGAAACACAGTTTAATTTTTAACGTGAAAATCTGGGAAATCTAAAATTGTGAACTAATTCCAAATCGCCATTTAAAATCAATTATTATTTATTTTTTTATTCATAAAGTATAGTTTGATGTTAAAAAATCATTAATTTATTTATATTCACAGTTGATTAACTAAAAATCTTTTCTATTCAAAATTTTTGATTTCAAACGCTTTTAACTTTTAATTCTTTCAAGTCCTTAAAACTGAATTTTAAAATTTAATTTAAAATTAAAATGATTAAAATTTAAATTTAATGAAATTTCATAAGATTTCATAATTAAAGAAAAGTAAAAGTGTTGAATGTTTTTCAAAAACGATAAAAACTTTCAAAATATAGTGCAATTTTCATCCCAAGATTCCAGTTCACTTTCCAGCGGCAAAATGACAATTGTAAACAATAAAAATTCAACTAAATCTTTTAAACAAAATAGTTCAATATTCGAGCAAAGAAGAAATTTTAACCAAAAATTTGCATTTTCATAAAAATAGAAAATCTAATTTTCCAATTTTTTAACAAAATTATATATAATTAATTTTGTCGAAAAATTCAATTGCAATTCAACTCTACGCTTAAAAATCTAAAATGGAAAATATTCAAAGTAAGAGATTTTCAAATTTACGCAGTCTAAACTCAATGATATAATTGAAAAAGATCAAAATATAACTATTTATTCAAAAATAGCTTGAATTGAACAGTGGTCTGGAATAGGAATTTATTGCTCAAAATCGCCCACAGGTTGTATTTCTTAAATGATTCAAGTTTTTTTTTTCTTTTAGAAATGCTCAGCAATTAATTTTTAAGAGAATTTTGGTTTGCTTTTTTAAAATTTTTTCACAGTGCAACAATATATAATAATAAACAATATATAATAAATATAATAATAAATATATAATAAATAAAGAATAATTTATATGATTATTATAAACAATTTTTTAAACCAAACTATAATTGATTTTTTTTACATGCAAAAAGGACGGTTTTCCACAGAAATTATCCGACAATAAACTAACAGTGATTCCAAAATTGGATATGGGACATTAAATAACAATTTGCGTAATTGTTAATAACAATTTAAAAAAAATGCGTGACAATCTGCGGTTGGTCGTAGAAAAAAGTTATTTTTTCTTCAATCATTTTTGTGATAAAAAAGATTCAGAACTCGAATAATTTTTAGATTCGAATTGTTCTATTAGTTCATCGAGTTCTTGATCAAGTTCAACTTCAACTTTTTCCCATTCAGGCTTCAAGGATGCAATAAAAAGATTTGAGGACTCAAGGAGTTTGTGAATTAGGTCGTAAAAAAAATAAATCATAGTTTTGTTAAAAAAATTGTTTATAACAATCATGTAAATTATTCTTTATTTAATTTTGTTGGTTAGTCACCGCAATAAATGTCACTCTAATAATTATTGAAGAAAAAAGAACATTTTTTTCTACGAGGAAACGGCCGATTAGGAGACTTGTTTAATTAAACTGTTATAAAAAAACTATATTGTTGATGTTTGATAAAGCTTAAAGTATATAAATGGCTTTAAAGACAATTGTGAATCACTTTTGTTCAGAAAAATCAATTCAGCTATGAGAAAAACTCGTTTATAAAGAATTTGTTTATAGAAATGGTTTATAATAATTAAGTTAAATATTATTACAATTAATTGTGTTCTATGAATGCATGTGCAATAATTTCGGCTAAAAGTGAGTTTCTATCTGTATTTTTTCATGAGATAAAAATTCACAAAGCTAAAATGGTCAATTTTGTCACTATATTTGTTTATATACTACCTTGATCAAAAAGTTCCCGGCATCATCACCGTGTGGCGCTCCCTGCTGTCCGATTCACATTTTTTCGTTTCTGTAGGTTGTCATACTTTTTAACAATATTTCCTGCGAATTTCAGCTTTCTAGCTTGTCATTTGTAAATGTAACGCAATTTTGAGTGCATCTGTTTTTTTGCAAATTTCGATTTTTGCAATGGATTTAATGACAATGCACCGTTGCACAATGCCATTATTATCCGTGAGTTTCTCACCAAAAACTCAAATAATACAATTCCGCAGCCATCAAATTCGCCAGATTTAGTTCCCTGTGACTTTTTTTTCTTCGGTCGACTGAAAAAACCACTACGTGGAACGCGTTTTAGCAGCCGATCGGAGATAATACAAAAATCGAAAAGGGCACTGATGGGCATACCGAAAATTGAGTATCAAAAATGTTTTGCGAGCTGGATAAAGCTCTGGCATAAGTGCGTGGCAGTCGATGGGAATTACTTTGAAGGGGACCACATCAATATTACAGAATAAACTTATATTTTTAATTTTAAAAACAAAATCCGGGAACTTTTTGACCAAGGTAGTATTGTTCCTCCGTGAAAAAAAATGAATAAAAAAAGCAAACCACAATTCTCTTAAAAATTAATTGCTGAGCATTTCTAAAAAAAAAATTTTAATCGGTTAAGAAATGCGACCTGTGGGCGATTATAAACAGTAAATTCCTATTCCAGACCACTACAAATTTGTAAAATTTTCAGTCAAAAAATAAATTTTTCTTTAACTTTTCTCGTTCAACTCAATGAAAAATGGATTAATAATAAATCGGATACTCACTCATTAACAACTCCTTTAAATGCTGATTGTAACAGCCTGGCAGATTGCATTGGAACAGTTCTATTCAATCTCTCGGCTCGTCTTCGGCTAAGTTCAGCTCGCAAATCACCCTCTTCATCAGCAGCAGCAGGTCCAGCAGAACCCGCACCAACACCCGCAGCCGTCGAGTCTTCAACAAAAGTTTCAGCCTCACTCGATCCCTCCACCAGCAGCACCGTCTTCTTCTCCACTTTCCTCTTCTTGCACTTCTTCTCCTTGACAATTCTCTCGGCAACAAGTGGCGCCACCACCTCACTCCCCTTCAACCTTCCCACCTGATAAATCTCCTTATCCTTCTTCTTCTTCCTCTTCTGCTTCTCCTGGCTCAAAGTCACCGGCTGCTCCTCAAACGAGACATCTGTTGATGAAATTGTCTCAATTTCCGGCTGCTTCTGCTGCTCCTCCTCCTCCCCCATCTCGTCCTCCAACTCACCAAACTCATAAGATGCGTCTAGACCCAAGTCATCACCATCCTCATCATCATCATCTTCTTCAATGTATTCCGGTCCACTGTCCACTTTTCTACCTTTCATCAGCTCCGACTCCTTCTCCACCGGAGGAACTTCCGGCTTTTTCAACTCCGCCTTCACTTCCTTCCGAATCTCCAATTTCACTATTTCCGGCTTCTTCGACTCCTCCTTCTTATTGCTCAACTTGATCTTTTTATTCGCATTGATCGGATCAATCGGCGTTTGAGATTCAAACTTGCGTCTTCTTGCTTCCAGAATGGGATCTGGATTGGGTTCTGGCTCCTTCGCTGCTGCTGCTGCTGCCTCCTGAGGCTTCTCACTGACAACAATCTTCGGCTTGGCCTTCACTTCCGGCGACTTGCTCTTCCGCAGTGTCAAAAGATTCTGCGGCGAAGTGCTCCTCCGCTTCTCGGGAGTGATCGACTTGGCACGTTTTCTCGCTCCGTCTTTTGGCGACCATCGCGGAGACCAGGCTCGCTTTGGCGATGCTCGAGGTGATCGCCTCGGCGATGACCAGGGCGATCTTCGCGGCGATGCTCGGGGCGAACGATAACGCGGCGAAACTACTCTCCTCGGCGAGATTCTCGGCGATCTGAGCCGCGGCGATAGACGCGATCGGGGACTTCTCGAGCGTGACACTCGTCTTCGGGGCGATCGGGGACTCCTTGAGCGTGGCGACCTGGACCTCAGTCTGGGCGAGTACCTTGGTGAGTATCTTGGCGACCTTGAACGCAATCTTCGGGGAGGAGATCTCAAGAGTCGGGGCGATCTCGATCTCGAGCGAGACCTCGACCTCATTCTTGGCGAGCAGCGACGTGGCGGCGACAATCTCGGGGATCTTCCTCGGGGTGAGAGTTTTCTGAGCGGCAGGGGCGATCGTCGCATTGGCGATCGATTTGGCGACCTTCTGGGCGACATTCGGGGCGAACGCGGACGAGGAGAGAGTCTTGGTGAACGAGGCGAGTATCTCGGCGGTGGTGATCTGTACCTGGGCATTTCTCGCAGTGGCTTCTTCAACATTCTCGAGGGCGATCTTCTCGGCGATCTTCGTGGCGACGCTTTTCTCCAGGGTCGGGGTTTCGGCGACAAAGATCTCCGCCTGAAATTTGGCCGAGGAGAGACGGGTCTTTCAGATTTCACAACAACGGGAGCTGGTTTTGCGGGGACTTCACAATTTTTCTCCTTCTCGACTGGCTCCTCTTTCTTCTTTTCCTCTGGTTTCTTCTTTTCCTCGGGTTTCTTTTTCTCCTCCGGTTTTTTTTTATCCTCCGGCTTTTTCTTTTCCTCGGGCTTCTTCTTTTCCTCGGGCTTTGACTTCTTTTGTTCTCGCACCTTTTTAAACTCAATTTTCTCCCGCCTGATGGGTTTTCTCTCGGTGACATCTATTTTGTCGTCCTTGATCTCCCGTTCCATCTCATCCATCAGACGATCAAGACTGACTTCTTCTTCCAAGTCAGCCATGAGAAGGACATCGTCATCGTCGTCGTTGAGAAGTCGATCTTCCTCCTCCTCTTCGGCGGTTCGCACTTTCGGACTGTCCTCAACATCACTCTCATTATCCTTGTCGGTTAAGATTTCATCATTTTCTGCTAACTCCTTTTCCTCGGTTTTCACTTCCACTTTGACGTCGATCTCTTTACCGTCGTCGTCCTCTGAACCACTTGCATTGTCATCATAACGTTCAAATTTCGATCCGTCTGAAAAGGATCAATTTTAATACTTCGTTCACCTGGGATGAACTTTCCAAAATATAAGCGAGCATACCAAAAATATTGGCCAACATTATTTTTTTTAAATATGCCCGCCGCGCGGGTACTTGGAAGTCAGTTACCAAAGTAATATCAAAATAAATAAATCGAAAACTGTGATTTAAACTTCTGAGGAATTACAGCCAAAAATTGTAAATGAAATTTTTTTCGTTTTCTTTTCAAAGAAAATTCTCAAATCACCGAAGGCTTTAAACTTATGGATCTCTTAAAAAACCAAATTTACTTGGTTAAAAATTCATCTCTGTGGTTGAAAATTTAACTATTTTACAAAGTCATTCTATTTTTGGTTAAAAATTGATATTTACAAAATGAAAATTTAATTATCTAGTTTATTTTTGGTTGAAAATCTAACTGTTCTGCTGGAAAATTCAACTATTCTAGTTGAAAATTAACTTTTTTATTGAAAATTAATCTATTTTGTTGGAAACTGAAATGTTTTGTCGAAATATTAACTATTTTGTTGAAAATACAACTGTTAAGATAAAAAATTAAACTATTTTCATAAAAAATTTAACTATTTGGATGAAAATTCATGAATATAGTAAAAATTCCATCTTTTTTGAAAAATCATCGCTGGTTGAAAATTTAACGGTTTCGTCACAATTTCGTTCATTTTGGTTAAAAATTAATTTTTTTAAACTAAAATTTAACTGATCCAGTCAAAACACAAAATCATATACCTAATTTCGCTAATTTAAATAATGTCCTCAATTTTGAAAAATAAATCAAAGCCAAAGTTTTTAGTAAAATTGTTTACTTTTAGTAAAAATCTTTAAAAACTAAATTGAAGAATCAATCAGTGGATTTAAAAATGTTCAAAATTATCTACATCATTTTAAGCAATTTTTAATCCTAAATCCATCTCAGAATTGGTTCAAAATTAAAAATTCCTTGTTCAAATCCGAAAACTTATGGATATCTTAAAAAACCAAATTTGCATATTTTTAAAAATTATCCAACTTTTAAAACTTTCGTCTAATTAAGAAATTTCATGATAATAGTTTCGAAAAACATATACTTTATATCTAGTAGAAATTTGGATTGATATTTCTTATTTCAATCAAATTTAAAAAAACAAACAACAAGTTAAATTTTCCCTTTAGAAATGGACTTTTATCAATTATAGAGTTCAAAGATTGAGATTAAATTCCAAAAATATAAATCCACGTTAACATTTTCAATACTCTAAATTAAAGAATCAAGCAATGAACTTTAAAAATTTTCAAAATTATATTTTTCAAGTAATTTTAAGCTAGACAAATTAAAAAATAAATTTTTTTTTTAATTAACAAGTTTTTGAATTAGTACTTAAATTATTTTCATTTTAAATATGTTAGGCATCCTTCAAAAACTTAAAAAAATTATTTCAAAACATTGAAAAATCTAGAAGTGGTTTCATATTTTTCCAAATTTAAAATCATTGTTGAAATTTTTTCGACACGTTTAAATATATTTGTAAATTAATTGAATTTTTCCTATAAGTTTTGGAAAATTCTACAAATTAAAAAAATCCTTAAAATTTGAATTTATAAATAACAATAGGAACATTTATTATTTGTAGAAAAAATTAGAGTAATTTTAAGAGATATTTAGAAGTTTTAAAAATATGAACATTAAAATTAGAACCTGAAATGATTTCAAATCATTTACACGAAGTTTATGACCCGAAAAAATTGGGCTATTCGTAACGTAATTATGGTATAAATACCCACAGCCAAATCTAAAACAAAATGCAGATTTTTGCAGATTTCAACGAAAAAATTTAGAAACTCTTTAAGAATTGTGAAAGGCTTGAAAAGAACAAAAACATTTTCTTAAAATTCCTCGGAAAATTGAAAATGATTTTTCATTTTGAAAAACTATTGTAACAGAAAATTTAAAAGGACTTTAAGAGAATTTAAAAATGATCAAAACAAAACCTGGAAGGTTTTAAGGATTTTTTATCAATTTGTAGAATTTTCCGAAAGTTGTAGGAAAAATTCGGTTTATTCAAAAATGCATTTAGAAATTCTAATAAAAAATGTTCATACACTTCTTTTCAATTACTTGAAGACATTTCAAGTTTTTAATTAATTTTTGAATCTTTTCAAAACTTCTACATATCTCTTAAAATTACTCAAATTTTTTCTAGAAATAATAAGTGCTCAATTGTTATTTATACGTCCAAATTTAACAATTTCACTTATAAATTAAACCCTTTTTAAATAGAACAATTAAAATTGTAACACTAAAAGTTTAAAAGTTCTTCGAAAATCTAAAGATTCAAAGCTTTCTATGTAAAACAATTCAGTTTCAAATTGTTTACTTTTACATATATTTGTGTTCAATTTACTCGTCTTAAATGAACAGTGAAATTTTTAATGGCTAAGTAAACTAATCAAAATACTATATTACTAAATTTATTTATTCAATTTACTATAAAAAATAATATAAAGGAAGACCTGAAACTTTGAATTAAAAATATTTTATTGATGAATCATTAAAATTGTTACTCTTCGGAAAACTTAGACGCGTGACATTTTCAAAATTCTCTTATTTTTCTTTGGTTAATTTTTCATTTCAAATCAATAATATTCAAATACCAACAATTTGATCTTATCCTATTTTTACCATAGAATGTTTTATAAGCGGAATAAAACAGTGTTTCATATACAAATTAAAAATTTTCAAATGAAATAATTTATTTCAAGCAAACAAAAATTTTTTTCTACCATAAAAGATAACTCTTTAACAAAATACTAAAATTTTCAACAAAATAATTGGATTTTTAATATAATAGTTAAATATTCAACCTAAAAAGACAAATTATCAAGGAAACAGTGTCACAGTTTATATTTTAATTAAAAAAAAAGAGAATTTTATACAACAAAAGAAAAGAATTTTAAAACCAAAAAGACGAATTTCCAACAAATAAAGATTTTTTTCTTAAAAAATATATAAAAGTTTATCTAAATTATTGAACCTTCAAAGCAAAAGACAAATTTTCTTTATAAAAATTCAATTTTTAAACAAAAAATATGATTGTTCAACAAAAAGTTAAATTTCCACGAAATTGATGCATTTTTACGCAAAAAAAGGAAATTTCAAACTAAAAAATAATCTTTTTTACAAAAAAAAACGCGATTTTTTAACTAAAAAATAGAAATCTAAAAAATGGAAAAGTTCTATTTTCAGTTCAAAAATGAATTCTAAACAAAAAAAAAAGAAGTATTTTCTACTAAACAGTTAAATTTTCAACCAGTCATAAAAGTTGCAGTTTCATAAAAAAAATGAAATTTCTTTTATAACAGATGAAGTTTTTATTAAAAAAAAAAATTTTCAAAAAAATAGTTAAAGTTTTGGTTAAAAAAGATTTTAGTTGAGTTTTCATGATCAAACTATGCATTTTTAAACAAGAAAGAATTTTCTACCAAAAAAAAATTCAATTTTCAATCCAAAAAAACGAATTTTTAACCAAAAAGGATGACTTTTTAACAAAATTGTTGATTACAATGATTTTATTACAAAAAAAGTTGAGTTTTCATCCAAAAAAGATTCCAGTTAACTCAGTAACATCAAAAATTGAATTTTTGTAACAAAAAATAAGTTTCTACGAAAAAAATTTAATTTTCAATCCAAAAAGACGAATTTTTTCAACCAAAAAGGATAAATTTTCAACAAAATAGTTAAATTATCCACCAAATAGTTGCATTTTTATCCAAAAAATATCAATTGTGTAGTAAAACAGATGAATTTGTAATAAAAAACTAATTTTTTGTTTATAAGTGGTACTTTCATTCAGAAAATACTTCAGTTCATTTTTCAACACCAAAATATAAATTTTAAACATAAAGTGAATTTTCTACGAAAATGACATGAAAACGGCACCTTTTTGGTTAAAAATCATTCTTCTTTGCTTGATTATTCAACTAATTTGTTCAAAAGATTTGATTGAAAATTTAATTATTTTATTGAAAATTAATCTTTTTTATTTGAAAATTCAACTACTTAAGCAAAAGTTAAACTAGATTGTTTAAAAATTTATTTTTTGATGAAAGGATCATGTTCTTTGTTGAAAAAAAAAGTTTTCAGTGGAAAAATACTTCTTTTTGTTTGTTTAAAATTCATTTTTTAACAGAAAATCTAACTTTTCAATTTCTTAAGATTGATATTTTCTAGTTGAAAATTAGCGTTTTTTGGTAAAAGCAATAATTTTTTAGTTTATAATTTTATTTTTGTTTGGCAAAAATGCATCAGTTTTGTGGAAAATTATTTTTTTGCTGAAGTCTTATTTTTTGTTTAAAAATTCAATTTTTGTAGAGAAAATTTGTCTTCTGGCTTAAAGGTTCAATAATTAAAAATGGCGGCTTTTAAACAAAAATTCAATTATTTTGTTAAAAAGCCGCCATCTTTTATAGCAGAAGACATTTTTTTGTTTAAATTAATAAATTTTCAAATTTTACATATGTGTTCGAATAATAATAATAATATTATTAATGTTTTTTCTATCATAAAAGATTTCTTTTTAAAAAAAGACTTCAATTTTCAATAAATTAATTAAATTTTTAACATAGTACTTGAATTTTTAACCTAAATAGTTTAATTCCCAACAAAAAAGTGTCATAGTTTATATTTAAATAAAAAAAGATGAAATTTATTTTTAAAAAAATAATAATTTTAAGAAAAAAAATTTGAATTTTCAACAAATAAAAATTTTTCACTCAAGAAAAAAATAAAATGTTATTTAAATTGTTGTATCTTTAAGCCAAAAGATGTATTTCCTCTACAAAAATTGAATTTTTATACAAAAAATATGACTTTTCAGTAAAAAAATTAATTTTCGACGAAACTGATGACACTTTACCCAACAAAAATGAAATTTCAATCCACGAAAACGATTGTTAAAAAAAGGAGAATTTTCAACTAAAAAAGAGCAATCTTAAACAAATTAATTTTAACCAAAAAGACTTTTCCACTAAACAGTCAAATTTCCAACCAAAGACAAAAGCCTTCAATGAAAAAGAAAAAAAATTTCAACAATGCAGTTTAAGTTTGCCCCAAGTTATCAAATTTTCACTTAAAAAATATTAAATTTCAACAAAATAGTTCAATCTTCAACCAAAGAGATGAATTTTCAACTAAAAATATAAATCTTCAAGGAAAAACGATTTTTTAACAAAGTGATTTAACTAGATCTTTTAAAATAAATAGTTGAATTTTAACCAAAAAGTTGCATTTTCATTAAAAAAAATTATATTGCTACTAAAAAACGAAGAATTTTTAAAGCAAAATGATAATTTTTCAAAAAATACTTGAATTTTATTATTAAATATATTTAATTTGAGTTTTCACGTTAAAAAAATAAATTTTTAAACAAAAAATAAGTTTCTACGAAAAAATTAAATTTCTAAACACAAAGGATGACTTTTTAACAAAATTGCTCAATGCTTTTAAAACAGATGAATTCTTATTTAAAATTTTTTTTAAATCTAGACGAATTTGTAACCAAAAAGGATGACTTTTTAACAAAATTTTTTCATTCTCTACCAAAGAGTCACATTTTTAACAAAGAAAGACGAAACTTCTCTTAAAACAACTAAATTTTTAATTTAAAAAATATATTTAAAAATTTCAAAAAAAAAAAAATAGTGGAATTTTGCCCCAAAAAGAATTTTAGTTCTCTTTAGAACATCAAAATATAAATTTTAAATAAAAAGTAAATTTTCTACGAATTTTTATCAAAGAAATGTAAAATTTATTTTAAAGCAGGTGAATTTTAAAATTAAAAATAAAAACTTTCAAACAATAATTGATTATTCAAACGAAGAGTTGCATTTTTATATAAGAAATATAAAATTTCTCTTTACTTAAACATAATTAATTAAATTGAACTGATTAATGAAAAAAACCTTTAAAATATAGTAAAATCTTGATCCCAAGATTCCAGTTCACTTTCCAACGCCAAAATAAGAATTGTAAACAATATGCTAATTTTCTACTAAATAATCTAATTTTTAACCAAAAAGTATAACTTTTTAACAAAATTGTTTGCATTTTTGTCCAAGAAAGATGGAAATTCTACTAAAACAGGTGAGTCTTTAAATGAAAAAGACGATTTCCAACAACAAAAAAAAGCTGAATATTCATCCAAAGAGATTTCAATTTCACAAAAATACGAATTTTCAACAAAAAGTTAATTTTCAAGGAAATAGTTGAATTTTCAACAAAACAGTTACAGTTTTAACCAAGAAAGGTTCAATATTTCTTCTGATAAACATGAATTTTTAACTCAAAATGACAAATTTTCAGGCATAATATTTTTCATTCAAAATAGATTTCAGCTGACGTATCAGCAAAAAAAATATATAAGTTTTACACAAAAGGTTACTATTCTATGAGAAGAGTTGAATTTTTATCACGAAGAGGCGAATTTTTAACAAGCCAGTTTAATTTACAATCATAAAAGGATGTCTTTTTAAGAAAATTGTTAAATTTGCAACCAAATAATAAAATTTATAACTAAAAAGCCAATATTTACATATGTCAGAGGATTTAAAAACATTGGCAACGCTTTCAAATGAATTTAAAATAAGTTTTAAAATATATTTAAAGATTGCAAGCAATATTTCCCTGAATTCAAACGATTTTAAAGGACTTAAGAAATTTCCAGGATTTTAACCGACTTAAGATATTTAAAAATATTCCCACGGATCTTGAAGATGGCAAATTTTAAAGGATTTCAAAGATTCCAAAAAATCTCAGAAGATTTGGAAATTGATGCTGTTTGAAAATAAACAGAAAAAAAGAAAGAATAAAAGTAACTATTACTAATTATTAAAAAAAGAGAAAGAGTCATAAAAATATGTAGTTTAATGTGAATAAAATTTAATTTTCAGATACATTTTGAAAGCAGTTCAAAATTTATATTTCTATGATTTATTTTGCTGATACTTTTGATTTTATTATTTGTTAAAATTAAAAAAAAATTAATGATTGAACTGTATAAATTTATATATGACATTCGGGTAAATTTAAATAAATATATACATTGTATTAAATAATATTAAATCCATTTTCTCATTTATCAGTCTTGGCATTGACTTTTTTTTATTAATTCTTCTGATCATGTATATGTTTTAAATATTTTTGTCATCGAGGTCTTAAATATATTTTTTTTTCATTAGCTACATTAATAATTTTAACGATATTTTTTTTAAATTTTAACAAATAATAAAATTAATAATATCAGCAAAATAAATCATAAAAATATTGGAAATGGTGATCTACCATTTCGCCACCTGGTATCGAAAACTGAAGTTAGAAAGAGTAGGTAGAATTTTAAAGATGTATTTTAATTTTTGCATAAAAGTATTTTTACGATTGTTTTGTGCATTATAGAACAATAATTTAATACAAAAGAACAAAATATTCATAAAAAAATAGTTTCAGATAGACTTTCCATCTTATACAATGAAAAAACACATTTTTGTCAAACGGCTTTAAAAAAAAAACAAGCAATTATTTAATTATTTCATGTAGGTTTCAAAGCGTTGCAACCTTAAATAAACATTTAATTAATTTATGTAACGACAAATTTGATCGAAATTATGCAAAGAATACCAATAATAGACGACTGAAATCAAAATACGAATTCTAACCTAACTTTTATATTAGACTTTCAATAGTAAATATTTCATGTATAAATTAATAAAATTTTACTTTGAGTTCATTTTCGCTTGAAAATAAATCCATTTAATTTTACAATCTTTTAAAACTGACCATAAATAGCAAAATCTTTTTTTTTTTAATATTTATGTAAAAAATGTGTTTTTTCACTGTATAATATGTAAATTCTATCTAAGAACCTTTGTTTCCGATAAATGCTTATTTTTTGTATCCAATAAATATTTTAAACTCCACAAAAAAAAGTTAAAACAATTTTATGCAACATTTAAAATGCATCTTTAAAATCGTACCTATTCATTCTAGTTCGATTTTTGTCACCAGGTGGCGTATCGCAGTTTAACCATTCCCAATAAAGTTCGAACTACTTTCAAAATGTATCCCAAAATTAAATTGTATTCATATTAAACTACATATTACTTAAATCAAAACCATCGAATTAAATAAAATTCGAGCGAATTTAGACAATTTTAAGGGAAATAATTGATAAATATTGAAGGGAATTGAAAGAACTTAGATTTTAATCAAAGGAATTTAAAAAATTCAATAAAATTCAAAAATCTTTTTGCTTTTTATTTTAATGTATCGAAACAAGTAATTGAAGGGAACAAATTGAGACAAATTCAAGAGAATTCAAATAATTTGATTAAATTCCAAAGAATTCAGGGCGAGTTTAAAAGAATAAATTTGAAAAAAAATACAAAATTGATTGAATTCAGTAGAGTTTAGAAGAATTCACGTGAATTTTAATGTTTTAAAATTATTTTTACTGATTCGAATATATTGTCAGGATTCTCAAGACATTCGGAAAGATTCCAACGAATTTGAAAGATTTCAATTAATTTTAAATAATGGAGAGTTTTGTCACTTACCAGAATGTGCGATATGTTCGGGTCCGAGTTCTGAGGAAATTTAAATTTAATGAATGAAAAATATCGTTTTTTATAAGAATTATTAATAAAAGTTTATAGTTCATTTATTAAATAAAATAAAATCGTAAGTCATCCAGTTTGAAAAGAAAAAATGTAATAATTTAATTATTGCTCAGTTTTCCTTCAGTAGTTTTGAATTTTACAAAAATAAAATTATTGTCTACTGAAAAAAAATGCAAAGTACGTGTTTTAATAACATTCGCTATTTTCAATACCAAAAAGTCGAATTGTCAACTAATAAAGATAAGTTTTAAAAAAATCATATCGTTCAACTTTCAAACAAAAAGATGAGTCTTCAAACAAGAAGAAAAGAAAATTTTTCATTCTAATACATAAATTTCCAACTAAATATTTAAAGTCCTAACTAAAAAAGGCAAATTTTCTACTAAAAGAAAAAGAATTTTCAGCCAAATTGTTAGACTTCAACTAAAAAAAAAAAATTTACCCATAAATGAAAGTGAAAATTCCAGATAAAAAAAAATTAATTTTCAAAAATATAATTCAATTTGTAACAAAATAAGTGAATTGTGAACTAAAAAAGAAAACATTTCGACCCAAAATGGAATAATTAATTTTAAAACAAATAAGCGATTTTTTTAATATAATAGTTAAATTTTCAACCATAGTAATTAATTTCCAACTAAAGTAATTAATCTTCAACCAAAAAATTACTTTAAAAAAATTAATATTAAATAAAAAAACAGTTGAATTTAAACAAAAAAGATCAGTTTTAAATATAATATTCAATTTCGAATGTCAAAAATCAATGTTCAACAACAAAAAATCCAATTTTCAATAAAATAGTCCACTTTTCACCAAAAGAAATGAATTTGCAACTAAAAAAATTAATTTGTGACAAAAAATAAAATAGTTCAATTTTCAGTTAAAAAAATTATTTTATATTAAAAAAAAGGAGGAGATTTTAACAAATTAATTAAATTTTTTAAGAAAATTAAAGAATTTTAAATTAAATTTAAATAAATTTTCATCCAAAGAAGTGAATTTGCAACTAAAAATATTAATTTGTGACAAAAAATGAAATAGTTCAATTTTCAGTTAAAAAAATGATTTTAAACTCAAAAAAAAGAGGAGATTTTAACAAAATACTTAAATTTTGAACCAAAATTAAAGAATTTTAAATGAAAATAAAAAAAATTAGAAAAAAAAAATTTCATCGTAAGAAGTTAATTTGCAACGAAAAAAATACATTTGTGACAAAAAATGAAATAGTTTAATTTTCAGTTAAGAAATATAATTTTGAACCAACAAAGGAGATTTAAATAATAAAATACTTAAATTTTCAACAAAAACTAATGAATGGGTAAACAAAAAGAATAATTCGCTGAGTCATTTTTTCAAACAAATAGTTGAATTTTCAACCGAAAAATGATTTTTTAATCAAACAGATTAATTCGTATTCATAATGATTAATTTTCAACAAAAAATAAAATTTTTAATATAATAGATGAATTTTCATCGGAAGCAGTGAATTTGCAACTAAAAAACTAAATTTGTAACAAAAAATGAAATAGTTCAATTTTCAATTTAAAAAATTATTTTGTATTAAAAAAAAGAGGAGATTTTTACAAACGAATTAAATTTTTTAAGAAAATTAAAGAATTTTACATTTTTATTCAAAAATAAAAGGAGATTTTAACAAAATACTGAAATTTTTTAACAAAATTAAAGAGTTTTAAATGACAATAAACCAAATTTTCATCGAAAAAGTTAATTTGTAACAAACAAAAAAAAATACATTTTTGACAGAAAATGAAATCGTTTAATTTGCACTTAAAAAAATCATTTTTAACTAAGAAAAAAGAGGAGATTTTAACAAAATTCTTAAATTTTTAACTAAAAATAATGAATTTTAATTTAAATTTAAACAAATTTTCATGGAAAGATGTGAATTTGCAACTAAAAAAATTAATTTGTGACAAAAAATGAAATAGTTCAATTTTCAATTTTAAAAATAATATTGAGCCCAAAAAGAGGAGATTTTAAGAAAATACTTAAAATTTTAAACAAAATTAAAAAATTTTAAATTAGAATGAAACAGATTTTCATCGAAAAAAGTGAATTTTCAACTAAAAAAATTAATTTGTGACAAAAAAAGGAAATCGTTTAATTTTCAGTTAAAAAATATAATTTTGAACGAAAAAAGGAGATTTAAAAAAAATACTTAAATTTTTAACAAAAGCTAATGAATTGGTAAACAAAAAGAATAATTCGCTGAGTCATTTTTTCAAAAACAAATAGTTGAATTTTCAACTAAAAAAAATCAATTTTCAAGAAAATAAAAACGATTTTGAAAAAAAAATAGTTGAATTTTCAACGAAAAATATTTTAAATTAGAAGCTGTTCAATTTAACCAAAAAGGACAAATTTTCAACAAATCATGTAAATCTTTCAAATAAAAAAGAGCAGTCAAATCAAACTGTAGAATTTTCAAGCGAAAAGTACGAATTTTCTACAAATCAGTGGATTTTACAAACTACAAAAATAAATTTTCAAACTACAAAAATCAATTTTCAATTAACAAAATTAATTTTCTACAACACCATGAATTTTCAATTTAAAAAAAAATGGATTTTCAAACCAAAAGGATGAAGAGTCTATCCGAAATAATAAATTTGCAATAAAACAGTCTCCATCGAAAAATTGCATTTTTAACCAGGAAATTATATTTTTTAAAGAAAATTTTTCACTACGAAAGATAGTTTAGTAAAGGAAATTTGTTATAAACCAAATTGTGAAATTTTCAAGCCTTTTTGGCTTGAAAATTACACACAAAATTTCAAAAAATTCCACAAAAATTTCACAAAACAGTTGGTTTTTCAATTAGAAATTTTTTTTAGCCAAAAAAAAAAAATAAAACATTTAAAAACATATAATTTTAAACGTTCTTTTATCAAACAATAATATTTATATCTGTGAAATTCAGAACTATGCAAGTAATTTACATTTTCAGAGAACTCGGACCCGAACTTATTTTTAGAGATTTCACATTTCACGGAATTTTTAATGACTTTAACCAATTTTTAGAGATTTATAAAATTTTCATATTTAAATAACAAATTTGCATATTTAATAAAAAATATTACACAATAAAAAATAAATAAAACAAATGATATAATTCATGATGGGGACATGATATAATGTGTATAATAGTATAAAAAGAAATTGAAACAGCCAAAACAGGTGATAATTAGAATATTTGAAAACAAAAAAAAAATTAGAAAGATGAAAATTCGTAACAAAAATGATTATAAAATTTAAAAAATTCAGTTAAAACCCTGATAAACATTTTTTATGTAAATTATAATTGCTCATGCCATGAAAAGTATAACATACCTGAGGAACTTTGACTTTTTTGTGTATCAATGTTCTCTTTCGAAGCAGATGTGGCAGGTACCTCTACAACCGGAACTATTTCTATCAAGTTTGGGTTTCGGTAATTTTTTTGGCCATACTGTAAAATATAAATAAAAAATGGTATTACAAATTCACAGTAATCCTAAAGATTTCGAAAATATTTATTTTTTCAACTTGAAAATTTTTAAACTAATATATTTTTTTAAATTCTGCAAAATAAAATAATAAAATAAACTGGAATCTTCCAGAAAATAACTTTAAACTTTCCTAATAATCTAGAAAATATTGGTTGATTTTCTAAGAACCTTTCCAAATTCATAAAATGCTTCTTTTTTCCAAAATCGTAAAAAATCTACATTTTTCTCCAAATTTTTATAATTATCAAATTTAACTTTTTTAAATATCTGCACGTTCTAAGTGTCCTTTAAAATTTTTCGAATTTTTCTAGAACTTTTTTAAAGGCAACAAATTTTGCCCTTAAGACTACCAGATTATTTTTCGAAATTTTTTTGGTAATACCTTGAAATCTTTTAGAACATTATCCTAAAGTTAATTTTCACATTAAAAAATCATTTAACATTTTTCTGGGAATGGAAAGAAACCATTTTTATTCTCTTGAAACATTTTGTAATTTTAATCCAGCTTCCTGTTTCAAAATCTTTAACAATCTACATTGAAAAAATGGAAATTTTCACAAGTTTTAAAATAACTTTGAATTTTTTGAATAGTTGAAAATATTTATTAAGCATAATAGAATTTTTCTGTAATTTTGATTCAATTTTCATTTAAAACCCTGTCTTCAAAATAAAGAAATCATTTAAAGTTGTACCAGGAATCTCATCAAAAATGTACATTTTGTTTTAAATTTATAGAAAATTTAAAAAAAGGTCTGATAAAATTATAAAAATTTATAAAATTTCACCGACGATAAGCTTCATTCCATTTATTACATTACAGCCATCCAAAACTGTAAAATAATTTATATCTTCATTAAATTATTCTTTAAAAGACATAATTTAATCATTTAAAATGAAAATAAACATTTATTAATCATTCTTTTCTGTAGATACGATTAAAGAACTTATAAAAAATAATTTAAAAATAAATAACGAATACACAAATGAATGAAAAAATGCAGAAAATATATATTATTATCAAATTATCAAATTTTCCAAATTTCAAATAACGACAAGATTTTTAATTGACATAAAATAAAATCATGAATTTAAAAATATCCGAAACTAAAATTCACTAACATTAATTAATAATTTATTAATTATTTTCGGCAAATTTTAAATTTTTTCAAACTTAAATTTCAGCAATAGAAATATTTATGAGAAGGATCAAGAAATATTTGATAAATTTACGAAAATGTTTTCGAGTTTTCAAATATTTGTAACCTATTTAAAACGTCTTAAATTCCTGAAAATATTTTTAACTGCCACGAATTTTTCTCAAAATTTTCAAATATTATTCAAAATAAAAAAAAAATTACTTTACAATCTTCTAAATTTCCTCACCAATTTTAAGAAAATCTGTTTATTCTTTTCAAAACTTTTGAAATTCTTTTGAATTCTACTAAAAATTTCTTGAATTTACCCGATCTTTGTTCGCTTTTATTTTTCAATTCTTCTCTTAAAGTTTATTTTTACAAATAAAAAATTATTTAAAATTTTTACACGAATATAAGAAAAATTATATATTTTTTTAAATCTTCACAGACCTTCTAATGCCTAAAAATTATTCAAATTTTTCCTGCATTTTTTTTTATTCTGCAAAATTTAAAAAATTGCCTTAAAATCTTTCAGATTCTTCTTTAACTATTTTTAAAATCTTCTAAACTCTTTTTAAACAATCTCTTCAAATTAATTTTTAGATATAAAAAAATTATTTTAATTTTTCTGAGGTACCTGAAAAAATGTCTTTCGTTTACGTGAAACTTTACAAAATTCATTAAAAAATCTTGACAAGGTTTAATTATTTCTGAATCGTTTAAAAACTTTTGAAGATCTCTTGAATTTAGTCAAAAATTTTCTAAAATTATGTAATATGGCAAAAATGCAAAATTTTGCTTTAAAATCTTTCACATTGTTTAAAAATTTTTTAGGTAATAATTCAAAATGTTTTGTGATCTTTTTTTGATTTCCTCTTGAAATTCCTCACAAACAATCATTTAAAAATTGTCCATGAATTTTAACAACTTTTTTTGCACCCGGACAAAATTCAGTATACAAAAATGACTAATTTCTAACCCAAAAATTAACTTCATATTTATTATATGAAATATTAAATTTGTATATAAAAAAGTGACTAAAAAGGGAAGAGAGAACAAAATATTAAAAGAAAAAAAAGACACCGAATTAAATAAAATTGGAATGCACTTCGAAAAATTTAAGGGAAATGAGAAGAATTCGATGAAATTCATAAAAATTCGATTGATTTGAAAACAACATAAAAATATTTGTTTAAATTTATTAAACGTAGTAAATGTGAAATATTTTGAAAAAAAATAAATCACGATAAATTAATCAGAATTCAGGTTAAATTCCACAAATTCAAAGGAGTTAAAATAGTAGTTAAATTTTTATTTTAAAAAACACAATAATTTAAAACCAAAGAATAAACAAATTTTCGACAACAAATTAAAATATTGGGGAGGAAAAAATTCATTTCCAGCCAAAGGAAAAAGAATTTTTAATCAAGTAGCCCATATTTCAAAAATATTATATTTTCATATATTACACATATTTTCATCAAAATGGTTGAATTTTGAAAAAGAAAAGATAAATTTTTAATCAAAAATAAACATTCAAACTTTCAGTAGAAGAAATTAATTTTCAATTAAAACTGATGAATTTTCAACCATAAAGATTAATTTTCTACAGAAAGGCGAATTTTTCACAAATTTAATAAACTTTCAGGCAACTAGTTTAATTTTTGAATAAAAAATATCAATTATCAACCAAAAATTTGAATTTTAAGCCAAAAAAGATAAATTTTCAACCAAAAATAGAATAGATAAATTTTCTGTTGAAAAAACTAATTCCTAACAAACATACAAAAAACGGATTTTAATCAAGATGGTTTACTTTTTAATGGAATAGTTCAATTTTTAGTTAAAAAAATGGATTTTCAACTAATTTATTAAATTTTGAAGTAAAATGATGAATTTTTAAATAAAATTATGAATCTTCAACCAAAAAAATAATTTGTAACTACAGAGTCGAAGATTCAAACAAATTATTTTATTTCCAACCGAAAAGAAGAATTTTTAAAGAAGAAAATTAACTAGTAAAGAAAGGATCATTTTTTTTTTAAATCGATTTTTTAACACAAAATGTTGATTTTCAATTAAATTGTTGAATTTTATACAAAAAAAAAAATGATTTTTCAAACATGAAGATTAATTTTTTTACAAAAAATGCAAATTTTTCAACAAAGTTAATAAACTTTTAAGCAACTAGTTTAATTTCAGAATAAAAAAATATCATTTTTCAACCAAATAATTGCATTTTCAACCAAAAATAGAATAGTTAAATTTACGGTAAAAAACTAATTCCTAATAAACCAACAAAAACGGATTTTAAGAAAGATAGTTTATTTTTTTACTGGAATAGTTAAATTTTTAGTTAAAAAAATAGATTTTCAACCAATTAATTACATTTTTAATTAAAACGATGAATCTTCAATAAAAAAAATAATTTGTAACCCTAGAGTGGAACTTTCAAACAAATAATTTCATTTCCAACCAAAAAGAAGAAAATTAACTATTAAAGAATAGGATCATTTGCTACAAAAAAATCGATTTTTGAACACAATATTAAATTTTAAAATGTTAAATTTTCAACCAAATTGTTGAATTTTTAACTAGAAAAGATCAATTTTAAACCGAAATGGAATAGTTCAAATTTCCACTGAAGATATTAATTTTCCACCAAACTGATCAATTTTCAACTAAAGTTATGAATCTTCGGCTTGAATAGTTGAATTTCATACACACAAAACATTAATTTTCAACCAAAAAGTTGAATTTACAGCCAAAAAAGATAAATTTTCAACCAAAAAGAGAATGGTTAAATTTTCTGTTAAAAAACTAATTCCTAACAAATAAAAAAACGGATTTTAAACAAGAGAGTTTAATTTTTTATTGTAATAGTTCAATTTTTAGTTTAAAAAATTGATTTTCAACAAAGTAATTAAATAAATTTTCTATAAAAAAAGCCGAATTGTTCATAAAGTTGATAAACGTTCAAGCAGCTAATTTAATTTCTGAATAAAAAATATCAATTTTCAACCAAATAGTTGAATTTTCATCAAAAGAAGATACATTTTTCCACCAAAAATAGAATGGTTACATTTTCTATTAAAAAAACTAATTCCTAAAAAACCAGCAAAATACAGATTTTAAGCAAGAGTCAAATTTTTTACTGGACTAGTCAGATTTTTAGTTTAAAAAAATTGATTTGCCACCATGAACATCAATTTTCTGCAAAAAAGGGCGAATTTTTCACAAATTTAATAAACTTTCAAATACCTAGTTTAATTTGGGATTAAAAAATATAAATTTTCTGTTAAAAAAAAACTAATTCCTAACAAAAACGAACAAAAAACGAATTTTAAGCAAAATAGTTTGTTTTTTACTGGAATAGTTAAATTTTTGGTTGAAAACAATTGATTTTCAACAAATTAATTAAATTTTCAATTATAATGATGAATTTTTAATTAAATTTTTTAAATTTAATTTAACTCCTTTCGTTCGAATCCGAATTATAATTCTTTTTAAAAATTCCCTAATTATCATACTTAAGCCAGCGAAAACATAAAAATCTCAGAACCCAAAAAATTTGCTAAAGGTTTTTCTCATAATAGGAGATAATAAAAATTCAATAATAAATCATGATTTAATTAGAGTAAAGTGAAATTTTCGGAAAAATCTGCGACTGCAGATAAAGTAGAAATCAATTTTCTAAATTGAAGAAAATTATTAAAATAAGAAAAACATGCATTTTTCTACAATCAGGAGGAAATTCCCGGCAATTAAAAGCCTTTACACTTATTTTTTGGATTGTACTTTGTCAAATTTGCGCTCATTTTGTAATCGACTGGTTTTTTTTTTTTTTTTTTTTTTCCCCTTACATTTCTTGTGCCATTCTGCCTCGGCTGCCGGTGGGAAAAATGATCAGGCCTTGACTTATTGTAGTAAGGACGAGAAGATTGAGATCCTTGGTAGGACTGACTACGTCCCTGATGTGGATGTAGCCGTCTATTTTGCAACGGGTCCTTTGCAGCTGTGCGTAACGACTGGAGAGCTGCAAATCTCAGAGCTTCCACGTCATCATCATCATCTTCATTTTTACACTTTTGAGGTGGTGCTGCTACCATCTGAAAGAGGATTTTATCATTTTATTTTTATTACATTCTCAACCCCCCCCCCCCAGGGTTTTGTCAAATGTCCACGTTTTGAGACATTTTTCATCAAAAATTAAAAAGTGAGCACATGTTGAATATTTTTGAGACCACTTTTCTCAAAATTCAAAAATTGTCTATGCCAAGGGTGGCCCGTTTTAATCGAAGAAAATAATTCCCCGTTTTTTCCCGAAATTTAAAAATTTTTTTAATTCAAAAATTGTGTATTCAAATGCTCAGAAATGCACACGTACGAAATGGAAGGTAGTAACACTTTTCAAATAAACAATGTTAAATGAAATGCAAATAAACTGCAAAATTTAGAACTTTTATAATTTTTCCAAATTCAAAAAACAACAGAACACTTATTATTTGTCAAAATATTAGAGTAATATCAAGCGATATTTAGAAGTTTTAAAAAGATTCGAATTAAATTTAGAACTTGAAATAATTTGAAATAATTACAGACGAATTTCAAATAAAATGTAGATTTTTGCAGATTTCAAAGAAAAAATTAAGAATTTTCTTTACTAATTGTGAAAGACTTCAAAAGAATAAAAAATTTTCTCAAGATTCTTAGGAAAATTAAACATGATTTGTCACTTTGAAAAATTATTGTAACAGAAAGTTTAAGAAGATTTTAGGAGATTACAAAAATTATCAAAGAAGAACATGAAAAATTGTAAGGTTTTTTTTTTAATTTGCAGGATTTTCAAAAATTGTAGGGAAATTTGATGAATTTAAAAATCTATTTAAAAGTTCTGAAAAAAATGTGAACACACTTTGTTTCAATTACTTGAAATAATTTCAAGTTTTTAATTAATTTTGAATCCTTTCAAAACTTCTAAAAATCTCTTAAAATTACTCAAATATATTCTAGAAATAATAAGTGTTCAATTGTAATTTATGCGTTCAAATTTAACAATTTCACTTATAAATTAAAAACTTTTTAAATAGAACAATTAAAATTGTAACGCTAAAAGTTTAAAAGTTCTTCGAAAATCTAAGGATTCAAAGCTTTCTATGCAAAACAATTCAGTTTCAAATTGTTTTCTTTTCAACATTTGGTTTCAATTTACTCGTCTTAAATAAACAGTGAAATAATGCTAAATATGAAATACTTATTCTTTTTCTACATTAAGAAATTTCAAATTAAACGTGATAAAATTAAAGAATTTAACATTTTTAATTTAATAAAAACTTTTCCCTGTTTTTTTTTAACCTTTAAAACTGCATTTTAAAATTCTTTAAATTAACATATATGCTTAAAAACTAAAAAGGAAAATTTTTGAAGTAAAAGATTTTCAAATTAAGCATTCTAAACTAAATGATATAATAATTTATAAAAATCACAATTCAACAAATTATTTTAAAAACGGTTGAAATCAAAATTGAATAACATTTTTATTCTAAAAATGTTGTAAAATTCCAGGAATAAAAATAAATAGTATTCGAAAAGGCAAACAATTTATCCTAATGGCTTTTTTGTATGAAACCAAAATTTACCAGTGTTACAGCATTTACAAAATTCAAAAAAACACACGAAAAATGAACATTTTAATCCAAATAATGCACGATATGATAAACAGTCGAGAAAAGAAAAATGTTTCTTTTTAAATACCCTACAAGGTTATCATAACAACTTTTTGAATTTTCTTGAAAAATCAAAAATTCAAATTTTGACAGCCTAAAAAAATAATGGAAAATCAAAAATTTCATTTTTTCATTCAACTATTTCAAAGTATTTTAAAGGCTCTCAATTATGTAAATGTGTTTTTAAAAATATATATGTAAGTTTTTGGTTTCGTACCTAAAGGTGGGCCGCGCAGAAGGGCAAAAATGACTTTTTTTTATTCAAAATAACGTACAGTCCATAAATATTCACCGATTTGGACAAAACATTTTCGAAAAAAAAGCTTATAAGATTTCTAAGAGAGTTATCGAGCTTGATTTTTAAATGAAGTTATCAATTTTTGTATAAATAAACAAATATGACGAAAAAATGGCCATTTTTTCTAATTGACGTTCCCGGTGCTCGTCAATAACAAAAAATTGTTATTAGACAATTTACAAAAAAAAAATTGTATAAACAAATTATTTGTTGAGCAAATTTTTGCTTCGATTTTCTATAAATATACGTTTTTTCAAGTTACATTGCAAGAAATTTGAATCGAAACAATATTATTTGAGAAAAATTTCTCTTAATATTATAATTTTTTATATTGTAAACAAAGTTAATGCACAAATGCAGTAATCAGGCATTTTTCGATAGAAAAATTAGATTTTTTCTATGACAATTTTTAAAAATTTTTTTATTAATTTTGTGATTTTTTAAAACAAATTTAATAAACAAATGCATTATTGGGGTGTCAAATTATAAAAAAAAATAGTATCATAAAATATTTCAAGTATTAAAAATGAACCTCAATGTGTTTCTTTAGTCTATAAATTATTCAAATTACTATTAATTTATCAAATCTAAACACAAATATTAATAAATATTATTATTAAATGCGAATTAAAGGAATAGAACCAAAATCCAACCATTTTGGGTTGAAAGTGCAGTCTTCTTGGTTGAAAAGTATACTATTAAGGGATTGTCCATATATTACGTAAGACGTTTTTCTGTTGTTTGAATAAAGACGAAAATAATATTTTTATCAAGTTGAAAAGGACACAGCGATATAAACAAAAGAAAAAATTCTTACGTAATATATGGACGATCCCTAAATAGTTCTTTAAGAATTCTTTTTTTTTCATTTACAAACTATATTATTTGTTTCAAAATTAAATTATATGATTTTGGCTCGACAACACCACAATTTGATATTTTTCTTCTTTCTTGACTGCAAGATTTTTTTAAATTGAAAATTCAACTATTCTGTTCAACATTAATTTTCTTGGTTTGATAATGTATCTTCTCTTTTTGTATAAATTTAATTCTTTTTTGTTTGTTAAATATTCAACCGTCTGGTTAAGAATAGATCTGTTTCGGTTGACAATTAAGTTTTTGTTGTTGTTGAAAATTCACATTTTCCGGTTCAAAATCAAAATGTTAAAAAAATATAGAAATATAGAATTTTGTTTAAAATCCTTCTTTTTTGATTAAATCAAACGTTTTTTATTTCTGATTAAAAAATATTTTTTATTGAAAATTCATCTTTTTAGATTAAAAATTCAACTCCTTGGTTGAAAATTGTACTAATTTCTTAAAAATTCTTTTTTATTTGGCATATGTCTTACAACTTTAGTTGAAAGTTCGTTTTTTCTTGTTAACAAAGATTTTTTCACTGAAAATGTAACTATTTAATTGAAGGTTTAACTGTTGGGTGCGAAATAACTTTGTTGTTAAAAATTTGTATTCTATGGATAAAAGTTTAACTGTTTTACAGAAAAATCGTTTTTTTTTTTCAATTGAAAATTTCATAGGTTGGTAGAAAATTAATATATTTGGTTGAAAATTAACTTGTTTTTTGAAAAATCATTTTCTTTGAATATGAAATGGCTTTGATAGAAAATTAAGCTGTTTAGTTCAAAATTCAATTATTTAGTTGAAAATTTAACTATTTTGTTTAAAATTAAAATTTTTTTAAAACAATTGTTCTTAATAAAAATTATACATAATTCTTTATACAAAATTGATCTTTTTAGCTTAAAAATGCATGTACTTAGTTAAAAATTAGTATAAATGAAAAAAATGCAGAATACAAATTAATCAAATAAAATTTAGATTAACCTCATATCCATTCTTCAAAATATTTCGTTGAAAATTTGTATTGGTTGGTGGAAAATTCAAATATTTGGTTGACACTGATGCATTTTGTTATATTTAACCGTTTTTTATTTAAAACTAAAACCTTTTGTGGTTTAAATATGAACTATTTCATTGTTTGTTGAAAATTAGTATTTATCGATTGAAAATGCAACTGTTCTTTCGTTGAAGATTCATATTTTTAGTTAAAAATTCATCTCCTTGTTTAAAAACTTTACCATTTTGTTAAAAATGTTCCTTTTTTGCTTGTTTTAAAATTAATAGTTTTAACTATTCTATTTTTATTAAAAATTTATGTTTTTAGTAGAAAATATATCAACTTTAATTTAAAATTTAAATCTTTTTCCTTTACATATAACCCACTAAAATTTTAAATTTGAAACTTTGTAAATATCTTGAAAATTCAATGGAATTTCTCAAAATACCCCAAAAATTCGATTCTAAATTCCTTAGAATCTTTTGAAACACCCTAAAATATTTTTTAAATTCTTTGAAATCTCTCTAAAACTTTGTAAGGCTCTTGATAATCGCTAATACCAAACATTTTAAAAACGATATCT
Organism: Belonocnema kinseyi; assembly: GCF_010883055.1. Lineage (NCBI taxonomy): Eukaryota > Metazoa > Arthropoda > Insecta > Hymenoptera > Cynipidae > Belonocnema > Belonocnema kinseyi. The sequence continues at coordinate 80,830,704 of NC_046664.1, read as the reverse complement.
AAATTTTTTGTTTAAACTCTTTAAAAATATACAATTTTCTTTAAAATTTTTGAAATCTTTACAAGTTTTACATTATTTTTGAATCTTTTAAAAACTTCTAAATATCTCTTAAACTTACTCGAATTTTTTCTAAAATTTTGTAATCATACAAAATTGAATTTCTTTGTTTTAAAATATTTTTAGATTTTCTCTTGAAATTAATTTTTGCCAACGAAAATATCATTTGAAATTTTCCCATGAATCTTAAGAAATTTTTATAGTGCCTTGAAACCTTCAAAAATTCCTAAAACGCTTCTAACTTTTTCAAAATCTTCATATTCAAATTTTTTTTTAATTTGTTTAAACCTTTTACAAATTTATAAACCTTCTAAATATCTTTTAAACTGATACGAATTTTTCCTAGAATAAAAAAATCTATATAAACTTCTAACAATTTTTTGCAATGATTAGCGTTTTTCCTGAAATTAAAAAAAAAACAACATAATTAAAAAAATTATCGGAAAATCGTCCGGATTTTTTTTTTTGACAACTTTGAAAATTTCTTGAAATGTTTTAAAATATTCTCTTAAAATTAATGTTTGAAAATAAAAAATAAAAAACTTTTTGTTCGAAATCTAAGAATCTGTTTTAGATTATAATAAAAAAATATATCTATAAAACCTCAAATGAATTGAAAAAAATTTTTAATATGAAAAAAATTAATTGAAATCAGTAAGTTTAAAATAATTTTAGAATAATTCACAGGAATACAAAAGAATTTGATTTGATATAATTCTTTGACATTTTTCAAAGCGGTTGAAGACATCTTTGAATTGTTTTAAAATGCCCTGAAATCTTTGGAATCCCTTTAAATGATTGAAATCAATTGAAAACATCTTTAGAAACATCTTTAAATATGTACAAATCTTGTAAATTCTACAAAATCCTTCAATTTATGCGAATACATTTTTTGAAGTCTATTAAAATATTACAAAACCCCTTGAAATTGCATAAAATAAATAAATAAATAAAACAAGATTTTGATGTAGCACTGTAAGCTTTTTAAATATATTTTTTGTAGTCACACAAATATTGAAATTTTTATCAGTTTTCTAAAACTTATATAAATATAAATTTTATAAAATTCTTGAGAAAATAATACAAGATTTTTGAATATTTCAGATGTGTCGAAAAATAATCTAGAATACTAAAATTTAGTTTTTCATTTCACAGGATTTTACAAAATATTAGGAAAAATATGATACATTTACAGAAATGCTTCCAAGTTTTAAAATATTTTAAATCTATTCAAAGCCTCTTAAATTCATAAACATATTTTTAGTTGACTCGATATTTTCTTAAAATTTTGAAAAATCATTCAAAATGTAGTAAAATTGCCTTGAAATTTTCCTAAGATTGTTAAGAAAATTTGTTTATTCACTTGAAACCTATTAAAATTCTTTAAAAGCTTCTAAAGTTTTGGTTTGAAATATTTTTTTTAATCTACATTTTTTTGTAGCTTAAAAATCTTCTACTATTTTTTGAAATTTAAGAAAATCTTTTTCAATTTTAGATTAAAGTTCATTTTTAAAAACAAAAAATTCATATTGATCTTAAAAACATTTTTTTTAATCCTTTCAAAATTTTTAAACCTAATATTTTTAAATTATTCAAATTTTTCTCATGGCATTTATTTTTAAATTCTGGAAAATTAAAAAAACTTGTCCTAAAATATTTCAGATTATTCTTTGACAATTTTAAAAATGATTTGAAACGTTGTCAAAACTTTTTAACTATTCTCTTAAAATATCTTCGAAGTTTTTATTATTTATTCTAAAATTATGCATTATGGCAAAATTTTGTTTCTACATTTCTTACATTCTTTTTCAAAATTTTAGGAAATAATTTCATACTTAAGAATATATATTTAATATTTTTTTCATTCTCATCACGTCCTGCAAAATTGAGTTTACCTACCATTTTTTTAAACCCTGAAAAATTAAAATAATTGTCTTATTTTTCCTTATACTCTTTGCACACATTTTTAAATCTTAAAAACGTGAAATTATTCTTTGAAAATTAAACCTAAACAATTTAAACATTTGTAAAAAATCTTACAAAAAAATCAATCTCAAAATCTTTCATAAATATTAAAGAACTAAATTATTAATTAGTTTTTCCAATAATTTAATTTTTCTTATCTCTTTCTATCAATAAAGGTTTCGAAAAATTTCAAAATAAATGTTATGAAGAATAATTTATTTATTTGGAAATTTCGATGTAAAAAAATTCATAAATCTTTAAAACAGTCAAATATTTAATGATTGAAATCTATTAAAAATGTATTGGAATCTTTTAAAATGCCCTTAAATATTTCAAAAGAATATTCAAGAAAATTCACAAATAGGTAAAGACCTGAAGTCAATAGTGCTTAAACAATGAATTAATTTATCGAATGAAAAGTGATTAAAGCGATATTCTTGAAACGATTCGCTTAATTTCAATACTTTTACTCCGCTAATGTGAACTTATATTATTCACTTTTTAAATATTTATGCTTGAATATTTTCTGAGAAAAGATAACATCTTTTTATCTGAAGACGACTTTCATTACAAAGAAATGATAACATATTATTATCGAATGGGGATATTGCAGGAAATGAGATACAAACATTTTTCAAATCTCAAGACAATCAATTAGGTAATGGAATTAATAAAAAAAAATATATATATAAAAATAATGAAAATGGAAACCGCTGCAGGCAGGCCCCAGGTAAATTTTTCAAATTGACTTTTCTTTGTTAATTATTAGTAATTATAATAATTATTTGATACTGATACATAAAACCAATCCAGAGACAAAATATTCAAACTTTATTAATAAAAAAAAGGTGATTCTTATTGATCAAAATTGTTTTGCGCCTCGCACGTTTCAAAAGATTCAAAATATTTTTTCAGCCCATTAAATTCAAGATCCGCATTTTTACGAAATATTTAATTCCAATTAGAAATAATTGGATCTTTCTTATCACTGACTCCAGATGTGATTTGTATTTCAGGAAATTGAATAGAAAATCGTCAACTTCGATATTTAAAAACTAAAAATAACAATCCAATTAAATGAATTTTGAAGTAGGAGGTCAACATTCAAAAGAAATATGTAATCTTGCAAAAAAGCTATCAACAATTTCTGAGAATAATTATAATGAGATCGTAAATCAAAATGATATGTAGATTTTAGACAAATACGGGTTTTCTTTTCAGTCGGCAAAAAAAAAGAATTTAATAACACGGCTAAACGTAAATGAGACACATACATATCCCAAGGACTCAATCTAAGTATATATTAATAAAAATACAGAAATGTGGAAACTTTTTCCAAGTACATTATCATGAGTGACGCATATAAATAATAAAGATAAGGGTCCAGCGAATAAAAGAATAACGTTATACATATTTCAATATCAGTCTGATTAAATTAGTATTTTAATGTCCCCCAACAATCTTTAGAGAAACATCGATAAAAATAAAGGCTTTTTTCGAGTTTCTGAAATTACTACTAAACCCAAATTTATTCAAAATCTTTTATTCAACTTTGGCTGTACACTATTTACTAAATATGCCCTTAAATTTGATCATTTACTTTTCTAGATTGGAAGGTAGATTTAAGAAATAATTAATCATTCGTCAATAATGCAGAAAGATGTAATTTTTAATGTTTTTTTGTTTGTAATATTTCAATTTTGACGATTTAAAATTGAAAACTTTCAAAATTAATAACTATTCAATTTAAAATACAATTCAAAATTTTTAAATTACAATTTCGATGAGTTACAATTGAACATTCTTGAAGTTTTAAAACAAAACTTGAACAATTTTGTATTTTATTTTAGAAATAACAAAATTGTCTCTTTTAAAGATTTACAATTCAAAGTTCTACAATTTTGAAGAGTTATACTTTTAAAAATCTTTTATTTTTAACGTATACACTTAAACAGTATTCAGTTTTGAAGATTTAAATGGAAAATTATTTAATATGAACGATTTCATATTCTTCATTTTTTTAAATTTACAATGGAAGATTGATTAATTTGGAATTAATTTTCAACCAAAAAGTTGCATGTTTAATCAAGAGATGATTTTGTTCAAAAAGACCAATTTTCAACTAAGAAAGATTTTTTTAGTAAAAGAACAAAAATTCAACAAAATTGTGGAATTTTGAAGAAAAAAAGGTTGCATTTTCTACTAAAATATAAATTTTCAATCCGAAAGGACGAGTTTTCTTAACATAACATGTAACTGGATTTTCAATCCATAAAAATAAATACTAGGTTTTACTTGAACCGAAATCTATTCTTATTTTAAATAGAAATTAGTTTAATTTAAAAAAAAAATAGGTAAATCCTCAAATAAAAAGATTAATTATCAACTAAAAAGTTACATTTTTAGTCAAGAGATGCTGTTTTTTAAAGACCAAGTTTCAACTAAGAGAGATTTTCAATAAAAGTAGAAAAGAAGTGAAAAAATTGCGGAATTTTCTACAAAACACTGAGATTTTTAAACTACAAAAATTAATTTTCTACCAAAAGATGAAATTTCAATTCAAAAAGAGGACTTTCAAATCAAAGTTCATACTTCAATCAAAAAAATTTGGAATTTTGAATAAAAACAGTTTAATTCGACAAAAGACAAATTTCCAGGGAAAAAAAAAAAAACATTTTGTTTCAAAACAGTTGAATTTTCAAAGAAAAAATAGTTAAATTTTTAATAAAACCGTTAAATTTTATACCAGAAATTAATTTTTTACAAAGTCGGCCAACTTTCATCCAAATAATTGAATTTTCATGAAAAAAATATGACTTTTCGCCAAAATAGTAGAGCTTTTATAAAAGAAGGTGAATTATGAACCGAAATAAACAAATCAATAATAAAAAAAGGAATGGTTAAATTTTCAGTTGAAGAAATTAACTTTCAACCGAAAAAAGAACCAATATTCAACAAAATAGACGAATCCTTAATCAAAAAAGAATAATTTTTGAAGCGATGATTTTGTTCGAAAAGGCAAATTTCCAACTGAGAAATATTTTTTTTTAGTAAAAGAAAAACAAATAAACCAAATAGTGGAATTTTCAAGCTAAAAAGGCGAATTTTCTAAAAAAAAAAGTTAAGTTTCCAAATAAAAAATATGAGCTTTTAATAAAACAAGAAATAATAATTTTCAACAAAATAGTTCAATTTTCTACCAAAGAGATGAATTTCGCATAAAAAAATGTGTTAAAAAACATAATAAGTTTCTGCTTAAATTCTCAAACAAAGAGATTAATTATTAACTAAAAACTTGTATTTATAGCCAAGAGTGATTTGTTTTAAACAAAATTTTAAACTAAGAAATTTAAAAAAAAAATAAAAGTAGAAAAAAGGTGCAAACAAATTTTGAAATTTGCAAGTCAAAAGACGAATTTTCTACAAAGCAGTGGAATTTTTAAACTTCGAAAATAAATTTCCAAAGTAAAAAAATGATTTTCCAAGCTGCAAAAATTAATTTTCAACAAACAGAATTAAATTTTTGAACCAATAAAGATAAATTTTCAAGGAAAATTGTAATAGTTAAACCACTTTAATTTTTAATACAAAAAACAGTTGAATTTTCGAAAGTAAATATAAATTTAAAAAAAAGCACTTAAAATTTCCATCACGAAATTATTTTTTCAACTTAGACAAATTTGTAAGTAACAAGTAAAACTTTTCATTCAAAGAAAAATTTTTTAAACAAAATTGTGGAATTTTCAACCAAAAATATGAATTTTAAAACCAAATAGTCCAATTTAAAAAAAAACGGTTAAATTTTCTAACAGAGAGATGAATTTTGAACAAACTAGGTCAAAAATCAACAAAAATCGAGTATTTTCAGAAAAAACGTATCTGCCAAAATAGTAGAATTTTTATCCAAAAAGGATGAATTCTAAATGAAAAATATTATAGTTTAGACTTCCCAATAAAAAAGAAGACTTTTATACCAAATATGGAATGGTTAAATATTCAGTTTAACAACGAATTGTTGACAAATGATATCAACATTCAACCAAATAATTAAATTTTTAGGGTAAAAAAGATGACTTTCTGCTACAATGAAGATGGATTTTCAAGAAGAAGAGTTAAATTTTCCACCAAAAATGAGGGTTTTTCAACCAAAATTTTGACACGAAAACAAATGAAAATTTTTATTGTAAAAAAAAACAACAAAGAATTGAAATTCGGCAAAAAAAAAATAACTCCAAGTACGAATAGTAAAAATTTTAGAAATAAGAATTAGAAATAATTAATTTTTGTATCAAACATTTTATTTATTAAAATAATTTATTTACCTTTGATCAAAAAACACTTTAATTTATAAAATTTCTACTATTCGTACTTGACTTTCTTTTTTATTAAAAAACTTTGATTAGCTTGGACACAAATATATAAAATATTGTATAAAAAAATTAAATTAAACTTAAAGAAGGACAATTTTTTGCAACTTGAATATCAAAGTACTATTCTCATAAACACTGTGATAAGGGCATCTAAATATAAGCCTAACAGATGCAAAGATAAATCGTAAATCAGAAAACAGATCAAAATAGAAAAGAATTCACAGCAATTTCACATAAATCTTGCAAGGAATTTGACGAGTACAAAATATTTTCGAATATATGTATCTAGAAAAACAGACTGATTAAAGCAAAAGCACTGACCATACTTGAGGACGTGACTCTTTGCACAATTTGCTTCAGGAAATGAAAATGCGCCTCACTTTTCTACTTGAAATAATACGAGAAACTTTAAAAGAAGAAAGTTTTGATCTCTCGTGCAAAATTGATGACAAAAATCCTAACCACGAGCAAAATGAACATACGTGTACAATATTTTGAGAAAATTCGTAACTACGCTGAAAAAGAGAAACGTGTGCCACTTAATTGGAGCACGAAGGACGAAAATTCGTGTGGGGGCGACCAAGCTTTTGTCAATCTTGCTGTTGACAAGAAGTTTCTGGAGATTCGGAAGAGTAAATTTTTTAAAGATTTGTGCACAGAATTACCTTTTTGTGATAATCCATGTTACAGTTTCTGGCAATTCGAGAAAACTGGCCGTCCTCGTCACGAATAGCGAGTTTCAAGAAATGCATCAATCACTTTGGACTGACTGCATGGGTCCCGTGAAAATATATACAAACTTATTTCACTATAGATCTACATGATAAAACTCAATTTTCGTTTCTCAAACATCAAAATCACTTCACAACGGCCCCACTTTGCAAAATATAGAATTATGGTCAGCACTTTTTTACACTACGTAACTCCGCCAAATAAATACAAATGGCGATTTGGCGATGGCTTGGCGTTGGGGATGTACATACAAGAGAGGCGACTCACTACGAAAAAAAAGGGTTCTGTCGCTAGGCGGCAGCATTTAATGCGCGCGTAATTCAAAAATCATAGGAGGTATTTTACTTTGTGACGTCAGCTGAAATTATGTCTGCGTTTTGAAGATTCACCACTTTGATCGAAAGTTAAAATTAAAGCGTTTTGGTGAAAATTAATTTGTTTTTTTTTTGTTAATTTATTGAATGAAAAATTAATAATTTCATTTTTATTTCAAAATTTATCTTTTTTATTGACAAATTGAACTTTTGGTTAAAAATTCATGTATTTTAATGTATTTGTTTGCTGATATTTTGTTTAAAAATTTAACCATATTTGTATTTTTTTTTCTTCTGCTTGAAAATTTATCTTTTTATGTTGAAAATTCATATTTTTTCGGGTAGCAAATACTTCTTCTTGTTTGAAAATTGATCTATTTTAATTAAAAATGAATTCCTATGGTTGAAAACTTATTTTCAATTTTTATTTGATAATTATTTGTTCAAACTGGAAACTTCAATATATGCTAAAATTTTCCGTAAAAAATGTATGTTTTTATTTTTTTATTTGAAAATTCATCTTTTTGTTAGAAAATGCTTCTTTTTGTTTGAATTTTTTTTGAGTACTTATGTTTTTGTTGACAATAATTCAACTATTTTCGTGAAAATTATTATTTTTTGTTTGAACTTGAATAAAAGGGAAATTTAAATATTCGATTTTCGGTAAAACAATGTTTCTGTTTTAGTTGACAAATAAACAGTTTAGTTGAAAATTTATGTATTTTATTTAAAATTCACCTCTTCTCCTAGAAAAGTAAAAATTGATTTCTCTGGTTGAAAGTTAAACTATTTTAATGACATTTTTTGCTGTTGTAAAATTTAATTTTTCAAACTGAAAATAAAAGTATATATACTGAAATTTTCAGCCAAAACATTCTTTTTAGTTAAAAATTCGTCTTTTTATTAGAAAATTATTCTTCTTGTTTGAAAATTTATCCTTTTGGTAGAAAGTTAATTTTTTTGTTTGTTAACGCGTTTTTTTCAAAAGGTTTATAAATGGTTGAAAATTTAGCGATATTATCGAAGATTAAACTATTTTTTTAAACATACTTTTTTTGTGATAAATATTTTCTAAAAATTCGTCTTTTTGGTAGAAAATTATTTGATTGAAAATTCATCTTTTTGATTAAAAATTTATGTTAAATATTTGGTTGAAACTTCGTTTTTTTTTTTTTGTTATAAAATATATATACTGAAAAATGAACTTTTCCATTTTCAAATATAGTGAAACCCTTCAATAGCCCGCCCTTCTATAGCCCTTCCGAGAATTGACGCCGCGCCGCTGGTAGGAGTGACAGGAACTGCGCGGGGATGCGCGAGATAGTTTGCACTCAGACGAGCACTCAGGCGTGAACAAACAAAAGCGGAGTGGGCTATAATGAGTTAGTTCCCACCCACCGTCAGCCCCAAAATCGGCGCATGAAGAGTTTCACTGTATTAAAATATTCAACTATGTGGTTGAGTATTCATACATTTTGTTGAAACTTCGTCCTTTTAGGTAGAATATTATTCCGTTTGTTTATAAGATCATTTCATTAGTTGAAACTGTAACCAAAGCCCCAAAGCTGGCACAATCAAAAAGTTTCACTCAATTTTGTTGAAACTTCGATTTTGTTTAGTTGAAAATGAATTTTGTCGTTTTCACTTGCAAATTTTCCCTTTTTAGTTGAAAACTGAACTATGTACTTAAAGATTCATTGTTGTTAGTAGACAATTATTCTTTTTGTATAAAAATTCATCTATTTTAATTATAGTAGACAATTCTGTTTCTCCGAATTATTAAAAAAATATACAGTTTTGTCCCATGTAGTTCTAATGTTCTATGCAATTAATATTATGTTTTGGCCCTCGGTATCCAGACATATTGGATCATCCCCGCTCAACCTGAAATACGTAATTGAGTTGGTATTTTCGGTTTGGTGGGAGAAATTCAAAATGTCTGAACGCCGTGGGCCAATCGACAACACCAATTACATAGGACGAAAGTTTATTTTTTTAATTACTTCAAAAGAAATAACTTTTCAACAAAAAACTATTTAAATATTATTTTTTATTATTGAAAACCTGTTTAATTAAATAATAAAATCAATAATTTTTTGGTAGATATTTTATTATTTGATTGAATATCTTTGGAAAAATAATATTCAAATGCGCTTGTGAAAAATAATTTTTTCTACGTTTATTATAAAAATTAAATTTCGTCTCATGCAATTGGTATTATTGCTTGGCCTTGACATGCAGCAAAGATATTATATCTTTGCATGCAGACATATTGCCAGGTGACGTAACAATATGAAATACCTCATTTCCCAACCACCAGAGAGCGCGATCTATTCAAGTCCGAGTCCTGTGAAAAATTAAATTTTTATCAATGACAAATAGCATTTTCTTTGCAAATTATTAATAAAAGTCTAGAATTTATTTGTCAAACAAAGTAAAAGAATAAGCCATTCAGTTTCAAGAGAAAGAATATAATATTTAATTACTAGTCGCTTTTTCTTGCGTAGTTCTGGATTTTACAAACAAGCAGATTATATTTCTATTAGAAAGACAAATTTTCCATAAAATAAATAAATTTTCAACTAAATATTTCAAGTTCGAGCTAACAAGGTAAATTTTCTACTAAAAGAAAACGTATTTACAACAAAATTGTAAGATTTTCAAACCAAAAAAATTAATTTTCAACCGAAAATGGAATAATAAAAATTTCAGACAAGAAAATGGAATTTCCAACAACATAGTTCAATTTGCAATAAAAAAAGGGAATTTTCAAGTAAAAAATATAACTTTTCCGACCAAAAATGGAACAGTTAAAAAATAAAATTCAAGAAAATAATTTAACTTTTAACGAAAGAAATTAATTTTCAACTGAAAAAAGATAAATATTAAATAAACAGAACTAATATAATAGTTTAATATTTAGTTGCAAGAAAAAATAAATAAAATATAAATATTTTAAACAAAATTGGTAAATTTTCAATAATTTTTAAACAAGAAGAACAATATTCAACCAAAAAGGATGAATTTACAACAAAATACGCGAAATTTCAATCATATAGTTGAATTTTGAACTAAAAAATATAATTTGCTTACTAAGAATGAAATGTTTCAATTTTAATTTATGGTACAAAAAATAATTTGGAAGCCAAAAATATAGTTTTATAAAATAGTTGGATTTTCAAAAAAATTTATTTGAATTAAAATTTCAACGAAAAAAATGAATTTCTCAAATAAATAAATAAATTTTCAACGAAAAAAATGATTTTTCAAACAAAAAGAATAATTTGCTACACAAAAAAAAACGAATTTTCAAGCAACAAAATTTTTTTACTGATAATTTTTTCTATACTCAAGGTTTTCGATTTAAAACATTAATTATAACCAAAAAAGAATTAACAATTTTTCATCAAATTAGTTTAATTTTGAAACAAAGAAATGAATTTTTAACTGAAATAGATGATATTTCAACCACATAGTTCAATTTTTAGCTATAAAAGATGATTTTTCAATCTAATTTTTTATTTTTGAACTAAAAACGTTAATTTTAAAACAAAAAATCAAATAGTTACATTTTTGTTCATTTAATTTTCAAAAAACTATTTTTCACTTTTTGGTTGAATGATCAGCAACAAAAATTAATTTTTAACCAAAAAGATGAACTATCAGACAAGGAGAATAATTTTCTACTAAAAGGACGAACTTTCAAGTAAAAAAACCATTTTTTTTAACTGCAAATTTTAGTATATACTTATGTTTCCAGTTTTTTAAATTAATTTTTTGGGAAAAAGCAATATTTTAACAAAAAAGTTCAATTTTCAACTGAAGATATCATTTTTCAACAAAAATGATGAATTTAATGTTAAAACAATTAATTTTCAGCGAAAAGAGACGAATGTTCATAAAAATACATGAATTTGCAACTAAATGGTTGACTTTTCAACTAAAAAATATCAATTTTCGATTGAAAATTAAATAGTTAAATTTCATCTAATTCATTTTTTCGAATATAGGGAAATCTCTAAGTTTTCGAAAATTTCAAAATTCCTTAAATTCTCAAAAAGTCTTGAATATTCTGAACTCTTGAAGTTTCTGAATCTCCTGAATTCTTTGAATGTTTTCAAATCCCATAAATTCTTCGAATTTTCGAGATTCCGGAATTCTTTGATTATTTTGAATTTTCTGAATTCCTCGAATTCTCTACACTCCTTGAATTTATTCAATTTACTGAATTCCTGAAATTCTTCGAATTCCTGGGATATTCTAAATTCATAAAACTTTTTAAATTCCTTAAAATTCTTTGAAATCCATGAAATTCTCTGAAGTCGTGGAAATCCTTGAATTTCTTGAATGTTCTGAATTGCATAAATATTCGGAATTCTTGAAAATTTTGAATTCCTTGAATTCTCTGAAATCTTAGAATATTGCGAATTCTTTGAAGTTCTGAAATTCCTCGATTTCCTGAAACCCTTGTAATTCTCTCAAATCCATAAATATACTGAATTCTTCGAATATTCAAAAGCCCTGAATTCTCTGAATTGCTGAAAAAGTCTGAATTTCTTCGATATCCTTGAAATTTCAGATTTTCCTTAAATTAATAAAATTCGTTAAATTCCCAAATGCTCTGAAACCCTTGAAATTCTCTGAATTCCCTAAAACTCTAAATATAATGAAGTCCTTAAATATTCGAAAGCCTTGAATTATTTGAATTTCTAGAAATATTCTAAAATTATCTTGAATTTTCGTAAATTTCTGAATTCCCTAAATTGAGGAAATTCAGAATTTGTGAAATTCAGAATTACACAAAAAAAATGACCAGTAAATAAAATAGTAATTTTTATCTTTACAAATTGAATGAGCATATACTTTTAACTTGTTTCATGAATTAAATATAAACTTTTATGATTAACTTGTCTAAAAAAAAGCATTTTTCACTAATCTAATTTGAATTTTCGCGGGTCTTTGACTACAGCAGCTAGCTTTACTTAGTGGCTAGAACAGTAGATACGAGAGTGTAATAGAGTCGAATATCTGTACGCAAATAATATAATCATTGATTTAATGTAAACATGGCGTTGACAGACAAACGTTTATAAGTTTGCAGCCGGTTTTTTTTTTATACGAAATAGTAGTAAAAATAGCATAATTTTTTGTACTTTCATAATTTTCAGTAATTTCGTATTTACCTTTAGTGTGAGAAATAAGTGATTTGATAAATATTTGCAATAAAAATCACCCAGAAGGTGAGATTTTAAAATGATTACATTTTAACCTCAAGTGTTTCCAGCGTGTTTAACTTTTTTGTAATTTTGTATATGAAAGAGTAACACTTACTACACCTTTGAAATTTCACACTACTTTATGATGATTTTTTTTCATACATTACAAATAAATCTGTGATTAAATTTGGCTTCCAATTTCTTTCTGTCTGCAGAAAAATGGTGGTCCGACAATATAACGATGAGCTGAAGTACTTGGAGAAAATCAACGATCATTGTTGGAGAATTAAGAAGGGCTTCCAGCCAAACATGAAGGTATTTATTAGTTCCCTTTTTTATTGGAAAGGCTTTTGGATCAAAATTTATTACATTTAAATCAAAATTCTATTTTTTGATTGCAAATTTATCTTTTTTAGTTGAAAGTTCAAATTTTTGTTTTAAATTTTATTTATTTTGTTGAAAATGCGTCTTCTTTAGTAGAAATTTAGTCTTTTTGTTTGAACATTGCTCCTTTTTGGTTAAAAATGTATTTTTGTGGCTAAAGTATCAACTGTTAAATGCTTTTCAAAATAAGTTTTTTTTTCATCTTTTTCTTTGAAAATTCATCTTTTTGAATTTAAAATTAAATAATTTTTTTTTAAATTCATCTTTATTGGTAGAAGTTTAATCTTCTGGGTTGAAAATGTATCTTATTTATTTAAAAATGCAATTGTTTTTATGAAATATTTAAGTGAAGTTTAAGTTAAAAATTCTACTGTTTCGTGGAAAATTCATATTTTTAGCTAGAAAATTCAAAAATTTGGTAGAAAATTAAACTGTTTGGTTAACAAATTTATCTATTTGGTTTAAAAATCATAATTTTCGTAGATACTTCATCTATTTTACTTCGAAATTCATTCAATTTTTTGAAAATACGTGTATTTAATTCAAAATTCATCTTTTTTGGTAGAAAAGTTCTCAGTTTTATTGAAAATTCTTCTTTTTGGTTTTAAAATTCAACAATTTGATAGAAAATTAAACTGTTTGCTTGAAAAAACATATTTTTGCTGTGGAAATTATCATTTTTCTGTAGATAATTAATCTTTTTGGCTTTAAAAGTAAATAATTTTATTAGAAATTCATGTATTTTATACAAAATTAGTTTTTTTTGGTAGAATATTGATCTTCTTGGTCGAAAATTCATCTTTTTGGCTTAAAAATTTAAGAATTTGGTAGAAAATTGAACTGTTTGATTAAGAAATTCAACTTTTCGGGTACAAAATTATACTTTTGTTTTAAAAATTAAACTTTTATGTAGACAATTAATGTTTTTGGCTTTAAAATTAAATAATTTTATTAAAAAATAAATAATTTGATTGAAAATTCATGTATTTTATTGAAAATTCGTCTTTTTTTTGGTAGAATCTTCTTGGTCGAAAATTAATCTTTTTGTTTGAAAATTTAACCACTTTATTGAAAATTCATCTTATTGGTTTAAAAATTCAACAATTTGATAGAAAATCAAACTGTTTGCTTGAGAAAATATATTTTTGCTGTGGAAATTATCATTTTTCCGTAAATAATTAATCTTTTTGGCTTTAAAATTAAATAATTTTATTGGTTATTCATGTATTTTATTCAAAATTCGTCTTTTTTGGTAGAATATTGATCTTCTTGGTCGAAAATTCATCTTTTTGGTTGGGCATTTAACCAGTTTATTGAAAATTCATCTTTTTGGCTTAAAAATTTAAGAATTTGGTAGAAAATTGAATTGTTTGGTTAAAATATTCAACTTTTTGGTTGAAAAATCATACTTTTGTTTTAAAAATTAAACTTTTTGTAGACAATTAATCTTTTTGGCTTTAAAATTAAATAATTTTATTAAAAATTAAGTAATTTGATTAAAAATTAAATAATTTGATTGAAAATTCATGTATTTTATTCAAAATTCGTCTCTTTTGGTCGAATATTGATCTTGGTCGAAAATTCATCTTTTTGTTTGGAAAATTAACCACTTTATTGAAAATTCATCTTTTTGGCTTAAAAATTAAAAATTTGGTAGAAAATTAAACTGTTTGGTTAAAAAATTTAACTTTTTGGTTGAAAAATCATATTTTTGGTTTAAAAGTTCAACTTTTTTGTAGATAATTCACCTTTTCGGCTTTAAATTTAAATAGTTTTGTTGAAAATTTACCCTTTTTGCTTGAAATATATTTTTTGGTTAAAAATTCAACTTTTTTGTAGGTAATTCATTCTTTGGCTTTAAAATTAAATAATTTTGTAGAAAATTTTTGTATTTTTGGTTGAAAAATCTTGTTTTTGGCTGAAAAATTCAACTTTTTGGTTAAAAAATCATACTTTTGGTTTTGAAACTCAACTTTTTTGTAGATAATTCGCCTTTTTGTAGATATTTCATCTTTTGCGTAGAAATTAAATAATTTTCTTAAAAATTCATATATTTTTTTCAAAATTTGCCTTTTTTTTGGTAGAACGTTAATCTTCTTGGCCGAAAACTCATCTTTTTGTATTGAAAATGCAACAATTTGGTAGAAAATTAAACTTTTTGGTTGAAAAATCACATCTTTGGTTTGGAAATTGTCCTTTTTTAAAGGTAATTAATCTTTTTGGCTTGAAAATTTAATACTTTTCTTAAAAAATCATTTTTTTTGTTCAAAATTCGCGTTTTTTTAGAACGTTAATCTTCTTGGACGAAAACTCATCTTTTTGATAGAAAATTGAGCAAATTCATTGAAAATTCATCGTTTTGGCTTGAAAATTTCACAATTTAGTAGAAAACTAAAATGTTTGGTTGAAAATGTAAACTGTTTAGTCAAAAAAATCGTACTTTTGGTTTGAAAAATCAACTCTTTTGTAGATAATTCATCTATTCGACTTTATAATTAAATAATTTTGTTGAAAGTTCATGTATTTTATTGAAAATTCATCTTTTTGTGGAAAATTTAACAAATTTATTGAAAACTCATATTTTTGTATTGAAAATTTAACAATTTGGTAGAAAATTAAACTTTTTGGTTAAAAAATCATATTTTTGGTTCTAGAAATTAGCCTTTTTGTAGATCATTCATCTTTTTGGCTTTAAAATTCAATACTTTTCTTAAAAATGCATGCATTTTGTTAAAAATTCGCCATTTTTGGTAGAAAATTTAAAACTTTAATGAAAATTTATCTTTTTGGCTGAAAATTTCAACAATTTGTTAAAAATTAAACTGTTTGGTTAAAAAATTAAACTTTTTGGTTTGAAAATTCAACTTTTTTGTAGATAACTCATTTTTTGGCTTTAAAATTTGGTTGAAAATGCATCTTTCTTGGTAGAAATTTAATATTCTGGGTTGAAAATGTATCTTATTTATTTAAAAATACAATTTTCTGGTTGAAATATCAACTGTTATATGCTTCTTTGAGAATTTATCTTTTTTGTTGAAAAGTCGATTCGTAATTCTATTTTAAAATTCAACTATTAGCTTTTAACTGAAGTTAATGTTTAAAATTTTACTGCTTCGTAAAAAATTTATCTTTTTAACTTGAAAATTCAACAATTTTGTAGAAAATTAAACTGTTTGTCTGAAAATTGAAGTTTTTGGTTGAAAACTCATATTTTTCGTTTAAAAATTTAACTTTTTTTGTAGATACTTCATCTATTTGACTTTAACATTAAATAATTTGGTTGAAAATTCATGCATTTTATTAAGAATTCATATTTTTTGATAGAAAATGTATGAACTTTATTGAAAATTCATTTTTTTGGCTTGAAAATTCAAGAATTTGGTAAAAAATTCAACTTTTTGGTTAAAAAATCATATTTTTGGTTTGGAAATTGACCTTTTTTTTGTAGATAATTGATCCTTTTGGCTTAAAAATTAGATAATTTTTCTTGGAAAATTTGTTGTTTTTTCTGTAGAAAATTGATCTTTTTTTGTTTAAAAATTCATCTTTTTTACTTGAAAGTTAAACTTTTTGATTGAAAATTGTTGAATTTGGTTAAAAGGTCGTTTTTCGCGGTAGAAAATAAATTTTGGTTTATCGAATATTTTTTTAGTTGAAAATTTAACTTTTTGTTAAAAAATTCTTGAATTTTTTGACAATTCGTCTTTTTGGTAATAAATTAATTTTATTATTTAAAATTATATATTTTTTAGTGTAAATCCAACTTTTTGGTTAAAAATTCTTGAATGTTATTGAAAATTCGTCTTTTTGGTAATAAAAACATTTTTTTGTTGAAAAATTCATCTTTTATCGTGTAAAATCCAACTTTTGGTTTTTGAATTCTTGAATTTTATTGAAAATTTGTCTTTTTTGGTAGTAAATTAATGTATTTGTTTAAAAACATTTCTTTTTTAGTTTCAAAATTCAACTTTTTGGTTGAAAATTAATAATTTTGTTGAAAATTATTTTTAGTCTAAAATTCAACTTTTTTGTTAAAAATTCTTGAATTTCATTAGAAATTCGTCTTTATTTGTATTAAATTAATCTTTCATTTAAAAAATCATCTTTTTATTTGAAAATTTAACTTTTTGGTTCAGAATTCTTGAATTATTATAAAAATTTATATTTTTCTGTAGAAAATTATACTTTTTCTTTGGAAATGTGTCTTTTGGCAATGAATTAATCTTTTTGTTTGAAAATTCGTCTTTTTTAGTTGAAAGTTAAACTTTCTGATTGAAAATTGTTGAATTTGGTTAAAAGGTCGTTTTTTGCGGTAGAAAAGTAATCTTTGGTTTATAGAATCATATTTTTTAGTTGAAAATTTAACTTTTTGGTAAAAAATACTTAAATTTCTTTCACAATTCCTCTTTTTGGTAATAAATTAATTTTATTGTTTAAAATTTTATATTTTTTAGTGTAAATCCAACTTTTTGGTTAAAAATTCTTGAGTTTTATTGAAAATTCGTCTTTTTGGTAATAAGAACATCTTTTTGTTTAAAAAATCATCTTTGATAGTGTAAAATCCAACTTTTTGTTTTTAACTTCTTGAATTTTGTGGAAAATTAGTCTTTTTTGGTGGTAAATTAATGTATTTGTTTAAAAACATTTCTTTTTTAGTTTCAAAATTCAATTTTTTGGTTGAAAATTATTTTTAGTCTAAAATTCAACTATTTCGTTAAAAATTCTTGAATTTCATTAGAAATTCGTCTTTATTTGTATTAAATTTATATTTTGTTTAAAGAATCATCTTTTTTATTTGAAAATTTAACTTTTTGGTTCAGAATTCTTGAATTATTATAAAAATTCATATTTTTCTGTAGAAAATTATACTTTTTCTTTGAAAATGTGTCTTTTTTGGTAATAAATTAATCTTTTTGTTTGAAAATTTGTTGGTTTTTTTTTTATAGAAAATTGACCATTTTTTGTTTAAAAATTCATCTTTTTTAGTTGAAAGTTAAATTTTATGATTGAAAATTGTTGAATTTGATTAAAAGGTCGTTTTTTCGGTAGAAAATTAATCTTTGGTTTATCGAATCATATTTTTTAGTGGAAAATTTAACTTTTGGTAAAAAAATTATTGAATTTCTTTGAAAATTCGTCCTTTTGGTATAAATAATGTTCGCAAAAAATTAAGGATTTCTTTAATTATGATTTATAGGTGGAAGGTGTATTTTACGTCAACAAAACGTTAGAGAAGTTGATGCTCGATGAATTGCGGAATTCATGTAGACCAGGAGCTATTGGTGGATTTTTACCTGGTGTAAAGCAAATTGCAAATGTTGCTGCTTTGCCAGGTATCGTGGGAAGGTCCGTGGGACTTCCTGACGTTCATTCTGGATATGGATTTGCCATTGGTAAGTACTTCCAGGCCTCATAAACCTTTATACATATTTCTGAATTTTTTAAAAATTCTTTTAAAAAATTTTAGGGTATCCTTAAAGATTCCGAGAAATTTTTACTAGATTTCAATAGTTTGAAGAGATCTTTAAGATTTTAGGGTATTTTTAACTGTTCTAAGCAATTTATAATTTATTTGATTAATTTCATCAATTTGAAGGGATTTCAAAGGGTTTTGAAATATTTTAGGATAATGTAGTTTTCGAGGATTTCACGAAACTTTCTAATAATTTATTGGCTTTTAAAAGAATTTATTTTAAAAACTTAAAATATGTCTCAGGGTTTCAAAGATTTGAAGAAATAGAACATTATTTTTTGGAATTCACCTTGAAATCTTATTAATTTATCCTGAATTCTTCGGAAATCTTTTTTTTTTTTAATTCAATTAAACTCTTCTAATTTAATTTTCTTGAAAATTTAATTATTTCTTTCAAAGTTCAACTATTTTGTTGAAGAATATTTCAGACGAGAAGATAAATTGTCTACAAAATAATTTAATTTTCAACTCGAAAATATGAATTTTATACAGGAAAGCTGATTTTCAACAAAATAGTTTTTTTCCTCAACCCAAAAATAGATTAATTTTTAGCCATAGTCAATTTATAAACCGAAAAAAGATGAAATTTCTTGAAAGAAAGAAGCAAAAATTACGTTTCAAGCAAATTGTTGAATTTTCAAGCTAAGAAGAACTTTCTGCAAAAAAGTTTAATTTTCCAAAAAATGTTTATTTTCTAAAAAAATGTAATTAGGGTTCAAAATTAATTGCTTCAGTTAAAACGTTAAAGGTTTTGTTAAAAATTTAATTATTTTCGGGCTAAAAATTAAAATTTTTTGGGAAAAAATTATTCTTTTCGGTTTGAAGATTAAGAAATTTAGTCTTTTTTATAGAAAAGTCTGCCTTTGATGAAAATTCATTTATGTTTTTGAAAATTCGACTTTACAGCATTCTTGAACTGTTTTTTATTGAAAATAAAAATATTTTTTGTTTCAAATATCAGCCATTATATTTTTCTTCTAGAATTAATCTATTTTATAGTTTCAAATTCAATTGTTGAAAATTTATCATGTTACTTGAAAAATTATTTCTTTTCTGAAGAACTTAATTGTTTTGTTGAAAACTCTTTTTTTTCTTGGTTGGAAATTAATTGTTTTAACTATTCTATTTTTGGTTTAAAACTTAACTTTTTAAGTTGACAATTTAAAAAACTGGTTAAAATAAATGTATTAGGTTAAAAAATCAACAATTTTGGTAGAAAACTAACTTTTTTGTTTATAATTTATATTTTCAGGTAGAAAATTAAACTTTTTGTTGAAAGTTCATAATTTCAGTTGAAAATTAAACAATTTTGGTGAAATTAATGGTTTTTTTTCAAATCAAACTATTTTCGGATTGAAAATTAAACTGTTTTATAGGAGAATCTTTTTTTTGCTTAAAAATTTAAGAATTGTTTCAAAAAATGGTCTTACTTGAAAATTAAATTATTTTATTTAAAATTCGTCTTTTTGGTTAAAATCAAATGTTTTTCATTTATAATTATTTTTTTTTTTGAAAATTCAACAACTTGGTTGAAAGTTGAACTGCTTTTTTAAAAATAATTTGTTCTTTTTGTTGAAAATTTTAATATTCCATTTTTATTTGAATTTATTTTTTCGTTAATTGAAAATTAAACTATTTGTTTGGAAATTGGTCTGTTTTTTTAGCTCAACTACTTCATTAAAAGTTGAAATAATTCTTTAAAAAATTAATCTCTTTGTTTGAGAATATAACTATTGTGTTGAAAAGTGTTTTTTTTTTAAATATAAAAAATAAACTGTTTAACAAAAAATTTAACTATTCGATTTTTGGCTGAAAATTGATTTCTTTTAGTCAAGAATTAAATAATTCACAAGAATACTAGAATTAAATAGATTTCACAAATATTTCATGAAAATTTTCTAAGGAATTCAAAGGAATACTAAAATTTTTAAGATTCCAAAAAGGGTACAGTATACCAGATTTTAAAAAAATCAAAGATTTGAAACGATTTGACATTTGAAAGATTTCATAAAGATTTAAAAAGATTTCAAGAATTTCAAAGATTAGAAAAAGGAGGATTTCAAGAAATATTACCCGATTTTATAGAATTTTACAAACATTTATAATAAAATATTGGTTTTTGAAGAATTTATGTAAAAAACTAATATATTTCTTCGAGTTTCAAAGATTGAAAATTTAATTATTTTGGTAAAAGTTTAACTATTTTTGTTGAAAATGTAATAGTGAATATTTCAGCCGAAAAGACAAATTTTCTACTAAATAATTGCATTTTCAACGCTAAAATATCAATTTTAAACACAAAAGCTGATTTTCAACATAATAGTTCTATCATCAACCCAAAAATAGATTTATTTTTAACCTTTTTAAACACAAGTGATGCCATTTTAACAAAATTATTATATTTTCAATTAAATAATTTTATTTTTCACCAAATAATAAAAATTGTAACTAAAAAGATTAATTCTTAAACAGTTTTATTTTTAATGAAAACGGATGATATTTCTACTAAAATACATGAATTTTTCTACCCAAACCACGTTTTTTCAATCAAATTATTGGATTTTCAACATAAAAGTTCATTTTTAAACAAGTATCCGGGACTTTTCGGGAGCTTTTAATTTGAAATATTTTAGAAAACTTAAAAATATTCCAAGCAATTATTAATTAATTTAATTAATTCGAATGGATTTCAAAGCGTTTGAAATATTTTAGGATAATGAAATTTAAACAATTTCACAGGGTTTTATAATATTTCCGAGGATTTAAATAATTTAAAGGGATTTTTAACACCTTGAATTCTTAATTTATCCTGAATTCTTTTGTTTGTTTTTTAATTCAATTGAATTATTATAATTTAATTTTGTTGAAAATTTAATAGTGAATATTTCAGCGGAAAAGACTACAAAATAATTGCATTTTCAATCCCAAAATATAAATTTTAAACAGAAAAGATGATTTTTAAGAAAATAGTTTTATCCTCAACCTAAAAAGATGAAATTTCTAGAAATAAAGATAATATATTTCAAGCATATTATTGAATTTCCAAGCCAAGAGGACTAACTTTCTACAAAAAAAAAGTTTAATTTTCAACAATATTGAAATTTATATCCCAAAAAGACGAACTGGCAAACGCAAATGGTGGTTTTTTAAAAATTTGGTTAAATTTTCAATCAAATAATTTTATTTTTCCTCAATTAATAAAATTTGTAACTAAAAAGATTAATTCTCAATCAAACAGTTTCATTTTTAACGAAAACGCATGATATTTCTACTAAAAGACATTTTTTAACCAAAACCACGATTTTTCAATCAGATTATTGAATTTTCAACATAAAAGATAATTTTTTTTAATTTATAGGATTTCAGGAAATACTATAGAATGTAATGGGATTTTATAATTTTGTTGTGAATTTGTCAGAATTTATATTCGAGAAGTGAGGTATTTTGTAGGATTCCAAAGAATTTGAATTATTTTAGGGAATTTAAAAAGATTCCAAATAATTTTTTAATTAATTTCATTAATTTGAGGTGATTTCAAAGTGATTAAAATATTTTAGGATAAAAAATTTTCTTGAATTTCGGAAGATATGGAACGATTTTACAGGATCGATAAGGTTCTATTCTTTTTAAAAAAGATTTCACGGGATTTTATTAGGATTTCGAGGATTTTAATTATTATAATGGTTTTTTAAAGCTATCAAGGTATTTTAATACATTTTTTAAGAATTTAGGAAATATCACCCGATTTGATAGAAGTTCTCAAAAATTTATAACAATTTAGTATTTTTTAAAGAATTTATGTAAAAAAAGCTAATATATTTCTTAGAGTTTCAAAGATTTGAAGAGATTTAAAATTATTTTTTGGAATTCACCCTTAATTCTTATTAATTGATCCTGAATTCTTTGAATTATTCGCAATTCTTTTGTTTTGTTTTTTAATGCAATTGAATTTTTTAAATTTAATTTGTGTTGTATGCCAATGACAGATTGAGAACCTCAAGGATCCAGCAATCTGTCCACACGATCTCACTCGGAATTTTCCGAGAGGCAATTCCGAGTGAAGGTCT
>NC_046664.1:80790511-80808026 GCF_010883055.1 Belonocnema kinseyi | reverse complement strand
ACTGCACTTATCCTTCCCTTCCCTCTCCTATGACCCTCCCCCCCAGCTACGCACTGTTGTCCACCCCGTATCTATATCCACACGTCGGGGTAGAAAACATTTGGTCAAAAATTAAATTATTGTGTTAAAAGTTCAACTATTTATTTTTGAAAATATAATAGTGAATATTTCAGCCGAAAAGACAAATTTTCTACAAAGTAATTGCATTTTTAACGCAAAAATATAAATTTTAAACACAAAATCTGATTTTCAACAGAATAGTTATATCATCAACCCAAAAATAGATTAATTTTTAGCCATAGTCAATTTATAAACCGAAAAAGATGAAATTTCTAGAAAGAAAGAAGCAAAAATTAAGTATGAAGCAAATTGTTGAATTTTCAAGCTAAGAACTTTCTGCAAACAAGTTTAATTTTGAACATGAAAATATAAATTTTTTAACAACAAAGTTTATTTTTTACAAATAATTAAATTTTTCCCAAAAATATTTAAATTTTTATCCCAAAAAGACGAACTTTTAAACACAAATGATGACCTTTCAACAAAATTGTTATATTTTCAATGGAATAATTTTATTTTTCACCAAATAATAAAAATTGTAACTAAAGAGATTAATTCTCAAACAAATTTTTCAATCAAATTCTTGAATTTTCAACATAAAAGTTCATTTTTCAACAATTATCCGGGACTTCAGGAAATATCATTGAATTTCGTGGGATTTTATAATATTATTATGAATTTTTAGGAATTTATTTTCGAGAAGTGAGGTATTTTGTAGGATTCCAAAGAATTTGAATTATTGCGAGGATTTTAATGATTATAAGGGTATTTTTAAAACGCTATCAAGGTGTTTTAATAAAATTTTCAGGATTTTAGGAAATATCACCCGATTTTATAGAATTTCACGAAAAATGAATAATAATCTGGTGGTTTTTGGAATTAATTATTTTTTGGGATTCACCTTAAATAATAAAAAAAATTATTTTGTTAAAAGTCCAACTATTTTGTTAAAAAGTCAATGATTAACTATTTAATGGTTGAAATTTCAAACCCAAAAGATAAATTCTCAACGAAAAATGTCATAGTGAATATTTTAGCTGAAAATACAAATTTTCTACAAAATAATATCATTTTCAACCCCAAAATATAAATTTCAAAATAGTAAAGCTAATTTTCTACAAAATAGTTCTATCCTCAGCCCAAAAATAGATTCATTTTAAGCCAGAATCAAATTGTAAATCGAAAAAGATTAAACTTCTAGATAGAAAAAAAATACATTTCAAAGAAATTGTTGAATTTTAAAGCCAAGAACACGAACTTTCTACAAAAAAGTTGAATTTTTAACATAAAAATATAAAATTTTTATCCTAAAAAGACGAATTTTTAAACACAAATGATGGCCTTTCAACAAAATTGTTATATTTTCAATGAAATAATTTTATTTTTCACCAAATAATAAAAATTATAACTAAAAAGATTAATTCTCAAACGAACAGGTTTATTTTTAACGAAAACGGATGATATTTCTACTAAAAGACATAAATTTTTGAACCCAAACCACGATTTTTCAATCAAATTGATGAATTTTCAACATAAAAGTTCATTTTTAAACAATCATCCGGGACTTTAGGAAATATCATTGAATTTCGTAGGATTTTATGATATTTTAGTGGATTTTTAAGAATTTATTTACGAGAAGTGAGGTATTTTGTAGGATTCCAAAGAATTTGAATTGTTTTAGGAAATTGAAATAGATTCCAAGTAATTTTTTTAGTAATTTGATTAATTTGGGGGGATTTGAAAGCGTTTGAAATATTTTAGGATAAAGATTTTTCTAGAATTTCGGAAGATATGGAACGATTTTACAGGATCTATAAGGTTTTATTTGTTTTTAAAAAGATTTTACGGGATTTTATTAGGACTTCGAGGATTTGAAGGATTATAAGAGTTTTTTAAAAATCTTTCAAGTTATTTTAATAAATTTTTCAGGATTTCAGAAAAAGGTCACCCGATTTTATAGAACTTCACGAGAATGAATAATAATTTAGTGGTTTTTAGAATAAATTATTTTTTGAAATTCACCTTGAATAATAAAAAAATAATAATGTATAATAATTATTTTCGTATTTTAGGAAACATGGCCGCTTTCGATATGAATGATCCAAAATCTGTAGTATCGCCAGGGGGCGTAGGTTTCGATATCAACTGTGGTGTTCGTCTTCTGCGGACAAATTTGTTCGAAAAAGATGTGCTGCCAGTGAAGGTTTGTACATATTCTTCATGCATCCACGACTTTTTTCATGCTCTAATTTTTTACTTTTGAAATAACCGGGATTTTATTTCTGATTGTGGTAAAATTTTATTTTTCATTTTAATCATTTTTGTCGATTTAGAAAAGTGATTTCTACTTTACCTAGAAAGGAATTTAAAGATCCAACTCAAGTCAAAATTCATGACAACTTAAAAGTTCCTTCTACCAAAATTTAGAAAAAAAATTTAATTTTGTTAATAAAAATTTAATTTAAAAACACTAAATTATTATAAACTTTTGTGAAATTTTATAAAATCGATCCATACCTTCCGAAATTCTAGAAAATTTTTTATCCTAAAATATTTCAAACACTTTTAAATCCCTCCAAATTAATCAAATTACTAAAAAAAATTACTTGAAATCTTTTTTAATTTCCCAAAATAATTCAAATTCTTTGGAATCCTACAAAATAGCTCACTTCTCGTAAATAAATTCTTTTAAAGCCACTAAAATATTATAAAATTCTGGAAATTTGTTTAAAAATTATCTTTTGTGTTAAAAATTTAATATGAAATTTAAATAATATAATATTATAATAAATTAAATAGAAATTAATAAATAAATATATATAATAAATAAATATAATAATATTTAATTTTTTTCTGTTTATAATTTGACGCTGGTTTAAAATTAATCTATTTTTGGGTTGAAGAAAAAAACTATTTTGTTGAAAATCAGCTTTACTGTGTAAAATTGATACTTTCGAGTTGATAAATCAATTATTTTGTAGACAATACGTCTTTTCGCCTAAAATATTCTTCAACAAAATAGTTGAACTTTGAACAAAATAATTAAATTTTGAACAAAATAAAATTTTTAATTAATTTCTAAATTTTGGAAGAAGGAACTTTTAAATTGTGACGAATTTTGACTTCAATTTGATTTTTTAAATTCCTTTCTTCTAAATTCCAGTTTCAATTCTTTAAAAAATTCACGTTCCAGGTCGAAAATTGCCAAAATTCAAGTAGTTTTTAGAGTAGAAGCAGGATTTCGAAGAGGAATTATTTTTTAATTATAATACAATTTTTTTTACATTTTTCGTTGAAAATGTACCTTTTTAAAAAAAAAACTCAATTAATTGCGTTTAACGCTAAACTCTTTTGTTACAAATTCATTTTGTTCTTCGAAGGGTCGTCATTTTAATTAAAAATTTATCTTTTTACAAAAATGTAACTACTTTTTTGAAAATTAACTTTTCGTCTAAAAATTTAACTGTTTTTCTGAAAATCAGATTTTTTGGTTTAGAATTAGATTTTGTAAATGAAAATTCAACTATTTCGTTGAAAAACGAAATTTTGTATTGCAAAATTTTACTATTGTTTGAAAATTTATTTAATTTAGTTGCAAAATTCGTCTTTTTCGATTGAACATTGATTTTCTTAACTTAACACTTCATTATTTAAGTTTTTTAAAACTTATTTTTTGTTTAAAATTCAACTATTCCAGTTAAGGATTCATTATTTTAGTTGAAAATTCATCAGTTAAGATGAACATTATCTTTTTTTTTACAGAAAATGAAACTATTCCACTTTCTGTTGAAAATCTATTTCTTTTTTCAAATTCAGCTATTTGGTTTAAAATTTGTCTCCTTTGATTGAAAATTCAATTTTTTCGTTAGAATTTATATATTTTCGTTGGAAATTTACATTTTTTTTTAATTTATCCACTCTTTTGAAAATTTATGTAATTTGTGGAAAATTTGTCCTTTTTTTGTATAAAATTAATCTTATTGGTTAAAAATTTATATTTTTAGTAGGTATAAAATTCAAGTATTACAGATGAAGATTCATGACTTTAATTGAAAATTCATCAGTTTCATTGAAAGTTAATTGTTTTAAACTGAAAATTTAAGCCTTCCATTTTGGATGGAAAATTGACCTTTTTCTAGTTCAAAATTAAAAAATTTGGATGTAAATTTGTCTTTTTTAATTTAAAATTAATTTTTTTCCTGAAAATTTTATGTATTTTATTTTTTTAAAACAATTTTTTTAGAAACAAATTTTTTAAATTGAAAGTTAATCTCATTCCATCAAAATTCTTCTTTTCGGTTTGAAATTCAAGTATTCCAGTTAAATATTTATCATTTTAGCTAAACATTCATCTCGCAGGCTAGAAATAAATTTACTTGGTTGGAAAATAAATTCTTTCGTTTGTAAATTCATTTTTTTAAATTGAAAATTCATTATTTTAATTAAAAATGATTTTCTTCGGTTCGGTTAAAAAATGAGCTATTTTATTGAAATTTTGTTACTTTTTTGGTTGAAAATAATTGTTTGTTATACTGAAAATACTAGTTTAGGTGAATATTTTATAATTTTAGTTATAAATTTATTTTTCTGGTTGAACTTTAATTATTCGACTGAAAATTTAATCATTCAATGTTTGGTTGAAAAATTATATTTTTTAGTTGAAAATTTGTCTTCTTCATCATTTTAGTTGAAAATTCATCAGTTAAGATGAAAATTATCCTTTTTTTTATAAAAAATGAAACCATTTATTTTTCTTTTGAAAATCGATTTTTTCTGGTTCAAAATTTGTCTCCTTTGATTGAAAATTCAATTATTTCGTTAAAATTCATATATTTTGTTGAAATATTATATTTTTTGATAGAAAATTAATCTTTTTGTTCGAAAATTAATCTTATTGTGTAAAAATACATCTTTTTGGTTAAAATTTCCACTATTCCATTTGAAGATTCAGTTTTAGTTGACCGGGAAATTGAAAAACTGGACAAAAAAATTGGGAAATTTCACTGTTTTTTCTATGGAACTCGCCTTTTTTATTTTACAATTCAATCATTTATTTGACATTTTTTTTCTTCCGTGACCAGAAATTTTTTCTTGCTTGAAAATTAAACTCTTCTTGCTAATATTCGACTGTTTTTCATTTAAAATTTTTTTTTTTGTAAATATAAATATAGGCAGAAAAGCTGATTTTCAACCAAATAGTTTGATCGAAAAATTTAATCCTTAAACAAAACATAGACTAATTTTTGGTCATAAAGTCCAAATACAAACATAAAAAATTAAATTTCTAGAAAGAAATAAAATACATTTCAAGCAAATTGTTCGATTTTCAACAAATTAATCAAATTTTTCACTAAATAGTTTCAACAATGGATGTGATGTTACTCAAAATTTTATTTGCTTATTTTTTACCGAAATTTTAAAGAGAATTTCATTTTAAATAAAAAAAAAACAAACGAATTCTCCACAAAACAGAAAAATTTCCTACCGAATTGTGGAAATCTTAAACTAAAAAGACAAATTTTCTGCAAAACAATTAAATTTTTAACCCGAGAATATGAATTTTCAACAAAAAAGTTATTTCTTCACCAAACCAGATGTAACTTTTAAGAAAATAGTTTTTCTGCAAAAAAATTTTCTACAAAATACATGAATTTTTAACCAGATTGTTAAATGTTTTATCAAATTGTGAAATTTTCGAATCGAAAATACAAGGTTTTTTACAAAACAATTGAATTTTGAACAAAAAAGTTCATTTTCAATCGAAACACATTTATTTTTAATTAAACAGTTCCATTTTTAACAAAAAAAGGACAAATTTCTACAAAAAGAAATAAATTATCAAACCAAATTTACCTATGATTTTTCCAGAAAATAGTTGAATTTTCAAACAAAACCATACATTTCTTAGTCAAGAAAGAAACAAAATTTCAATCAAATTGTGGAATTTTCAAGCCAAAAAGAAAATATTTGAATAAAAAAAAGTTGCATTTTTAGCCAATAAAATTGACTTTCTACCAAAAGTAATTGCATTTTTAACGAAAACAGGTGAAATTTCTATAAAAATAGATCGATTTTCAAACCATAAACACGATTGTTAAAAAAAAAAGAGTTTGACTTTCAATTAAATTAATAAACTTTTAACCAAATAAGAACATTTTTAACCGGGAATTTTCTGAGAACGGAAAAAACCGGGAAATGGCTCTTAAAATCGTTTTAAATATTTTGTTGAAACAATTTTTCAAAGTGAAAAATCATTTGCTATTTTCCTAGGAATATGAAGAAAATGTTTTTATTCGTTTGGAGCCTTTCATAATTCTTAAAAAGCTTCTAAATTTTTTGTTTGAAATCTGGAAAAAATCTACATTTTGTTTTAAATTAGGTTGTGGGTTTCAAGTTCTAAATTAATGTTTTATCGTTTTAAAACTTCTAAATATCTCTTAAAATTACTCTAATTTTTGTTTGCAAATAATAAGTGTTCAATTGTTATTTATAAATCAAAATTTGAAGGAATTTTTTTTAATTTGCAAGATTTTATAAAGGTTGTAGGACAAATTCAATTAATTTTAAAAGTTATGTAGAAATTCCGAAAAAATTTCAAAATTGATTTTAAATTTGAAAAAAGTTCAAATAACTTCTAGATTTCTCAATAATTTGAAATAAAATGTTAAAGCTTTTCAAGGATACCTAAACTATTTAAAATGAAAATAATTTTACTTCTATTTTAAGAATTCTTAGGTTAAAAAAATGTTTACTTTTCATTTTTTAATGTTTCTAGCCTTAATTTGTTGTTTATTTTTTATTACTTTAAATGGAAAAATATTCAGAATAGAGTTAGATTCTTTAAATTTCATTGACCGGGAAAAATGTTTGCGAACCGGGAAATGGCAGGGAATTTTTTTCTCGATTGTAAGCGGAATATTATTCGGATTATTATTTTTTTTTTTAATATTCAAAAGTATTAGAAATATTTCCAAAGTTATAAAAAAATCTGGAATATTTTAAGAAGATTTTTAAAAGTTTCCAGAATTTTTTTAAAATTGTAGGAAAAATTCTATTCACTTTAGAAGATATAGTTTTAAAAAAATCTCGAAAATAATTTAACTTCTAATTTAAGAAGTGTTCAGTTAAAAAAAATTAACTTTTCAATTTTTAACGTTTCTAGATGAAAATTGTTTAGAGTAGTATATTTTTAGAATTTTAAAGTTAATTGATTCTTTAATCTAGATGATTGTAAATTATTGAGCAATTGAATGCATCATTTTTGAATACAAGCATTTGAGTAATTTTAAGAGACATTTAGAAGTTTTTAAAAGATTCGAAATTAATTTTAAACTTGAAATAATTTCAAATAATTTAAACGAAGTGTGTACCAACAAAATTCGGCTATCCGTACCAAAATTTCAATGAAAATAGGCACAGCCTAATTTAAAACAAAATGTAGATTTTGCAGAATAAAAAAAATTAGAAACTTTTTAAGAATTGTGAAACGCATCAAAAGAATAAAATCATTTTCATAAGATTCATAGGAAAATTGAAAATAATTTTTTATTTCGGAATATTATTATTTTTTTAAAATATTCAAACAGATTAGAAATATTTCCAAATTTGTTCAAAAAGAATCTGGAAGATTCTAAACAATTTCCAGGATTTTCTAAAAATGTAAGAAAAATTCTATTCATTTTAAAAGATATTTATTAGTTCTAAAAACATTTGAAAAATAAATTTAAAGTTATATCAATTTAAAACAACTTCTAGATTTTTCAATATTTTAAAATTAAATTTTGAAGCTTTTCAAGGATTTAAAAAAAAACACACATGAATCTTTAACAATAACAAAAATGAGATTTTCTAACAAAATACATGAATTTTCACCAACAAAAATGAGATTTTTTAAAGAAAATACATGAATTTACAACAACAAAAATGAGATTTTCTAACAAAATACATGAATTTACAACAACAAAAATGAGATTTTTTAACAAAATACATGAATCTTCAACAACAACAAAAATGAGATTTTTTAACTAATACATGAATTTTCAACAACAAAAATGAGACATTTAAAGGAAATACGTGAATTTTCAACAACAAAAATGAGATTTTCTAACAAAATACATGAATCTTCAACAAAAATGAGATTTTTTAACAAAATACATGAATCTTCAACAACAACAAAAATGAGATTTTTTAACCAATACATGAATTTTCAACAACAAAAATGAGACACTTAAAGGAAATACGTGAATTTTCAACAACAAAAATGAGATTTTTTTTAAATACATGAATCTTCAACAACAAAATGACATTTTTTAACAAATACATGAATTTTCAACAACAAAAATGAAGTTTTCTAACAAAATACATGAATCTTCAACAAAAACAAGAATGAGATTTTCTAACTAATACATGAACTTTCAACAACAAAAAATGAGACTTTTTAAACAAAATACGTGAATTTTCAACAACATAAATGAGATTTTCTAACAAAATACATGAATCTTCAACAAAAATGAGATTTTTTAACAAAATATATGAATTTTTTAACAAAATACATCAAATTTCAACAACAAAAATGAGATTTCGTAACAAAATACATGAATCTTCAACAACGAAATGATTTTTTTAACTAATACAGGAATTTTTAAAAAAAAAAATGAGACTTTTAAAACAAAATACATGACTTTCCAACAACAAAAAAATGATGTTTTTTAACAAAATACATGAATCTTCAACAACAACAAAAATGAGACTTTTTAAACAAAATACGTGAATTTTCAACAACGAAAAAATGAGTTTTTTTTAACTAATACGTGAATTTTTAACAACAAAAATGAGACTTTTTAAACAAAATACGTGAATTTTCAACAACAAAAATGAGATTTTTTAACGAAATACATGAATTTTCAACAACAAAAATGAGATTTTCTAAAGAAAATACATGAATTTTCAACAACAAAAATGAGATTTTCTAACAAAATACATGAATCTTCAACAACAACAAGAATGAGATTTTCTAACTAATACATGAACTTTCAACAACAAAAAATGAGACTATTTAAACAAAATACATGAATTTCCAACAACAACAAAATGATATTTTTTAACAAAATACATGAATCTTCAACAACAACAAAAATGAGACTTTTTAAATAAAATACGTGAATTTTCAACAACAAAAATGAGATTTTTTAAACAAAATACGTGAATTTTCAACAACAAAAATGAGATTTTTTAACAAAATATATGAATTTTTTAACAAAATACATGAATTTTCAACAACAAAAATGAAATTTTCTAACAAAATACATAACAAAATGAGATTTTTTTAACTAATACATGAATTTTTAACAACAAAAATGAGACTTTTTAAACAAAATACGTGAATTTTGAAAAACAAAAATGAGATTTTTTTTTAAAATACATGAATCTTCAACAACAACAAAAATGAGATTTTCTAACAAAATACATGAATCTTCAACAACAACAAATTATGTTTTTTAACAAAATACATGAATCTTCAACAACAACAAAAATGAGATTTTTTAACTAATGCATGAATTTTCAACAACAACAAAAATGATATTTTTTAACAAAATACATGAATTTTCAACAACAGAAATGAGATTTTCTATCAAAATACATGAATCTTCAACAACAACAAAAATGGGACTTTTAAAAAAAAATATGTGAATTTTCAACAACAAGAAAAATGAGATTTTTTAACATACTGGATTTTTTTTACAAAATGCTTGAATTTTAAACCAAAATAGATGAATTTTCAACAAAAAATTAATGGTGGCTATTTCTACCATAATAGTAATTTTTTTAACAAAATACTTGAATTCTAAACAAAAAATATAATAGTTCATATGGTTTCACCCGTAGAAGATTTTAATTTGAAATCAAATACAGTTGTATTCAACAAAAAAAAACCATAATTTTTAATAAAATAGCTTATTCCTCTTCCAAACCATATTATTTTTCTACCAAAATATGTAGTTGAATTTTCAACAATAACAAAAATGAGATTTGTTTACCAAAAGAGATCAATTTTTAACCAAGAAAGAAAAAAATGTCCACTAAATTGTTGAATTTTCAAGCCAGAAAGACAGATTTTATACAAAACAGTTATATTTTCAAACAAAAAATATGAATTTTCAATAAAAAAGTTACTTTTTAACAAAACAGTGGAACTTTCTATCAAAATTGTAGTTTTTTAAACAAAATAATTGAATTTTCAACAAAAATAGATGAATTCTCAAACAAAAAATAACAATAAATAAAACAGTTGCTATTTCTACAAAATTAGTAGATTTTTTAAAACAAAATACTTGAATTTTTCACCAAAATAGATGAATTATTTTATTGCAGTTTTAAGAATTTATTCATAACAAGTGAGGTGTTTTCTAGGGTTTTGAAGATTTGAAGAGATTTGGAATTCTCTTGAGTTTTATGAATGCACGGAAGTTTTTTAATTCACTTGAATTTCTATAAATTTAATCTTTTCTACTTAATTCAATGTTTTTTTATTTAAAAAATTTTTTTATTTAATTAATCTTGAGTATCAATTAATAAAATGATTAAAGGATTTAAAATAATTAGCCCTGAATTGTTATGAATTTTTCTAAATCCTTATAAGTTCTATTGAATCATCTAAATTTTCACTCAATTCTACCCAATTCAATTAATTTTTCCATGTTTTTTAAAATTGTTTTCAATTCACTTGGTTGCTTTTTAAAATCAGCTTTATTTTTTATGAATTTCATCTAATTCTTCTCATCTCTTTTAAATTTCGCTAAATTCGCTCCAAACTTATTGTAATCAATCCAATTTTTATCGATTCTGAAAATTATTCCTATTCATTTGAATTATTTTAAATTTATCTTGAATTGTTTTGTAACCAGTAGCCACTTCTTCTGTTAGAAATTAGTAGAGTTTCAAAGATTTGAAGATTTCCAATTTTTTTTGGAATTAAACCTGAGTGCTTTTAAATTCTTTGGAATTCTCTTGAATTTTTTTTTTTAATTTACTTGAATACACATTTCATCAAATTCTTTGAGTTCCCTTCAATTTTTCTAAGCTTATTTCAAATTTACTGAATTCAATTAAGGTTTTTCAAATTGTTTTAAATTCATTTGATGTTTTTTTTTAATTCGCCTTTAATTTTTATGAATTTCATCGACTTCTTCTATTTTATCTAAAATTCCTGTAAATTTATTCCAATTTTGCGGAATTCAATGGATTTTTTGGTTGATTTTTAAATATTTTTTTCCAATTCTTTTGAATGTAAGTTGAATTTTTCTGAAATCTTATGCATTTATAATGAATTTGTTACCCTTTGAGTGGGAAAAAAGTACCCTTTGGTCCCTATATTTTATCCCATAGGAACTGTGTGAGACCTGTAAATGCAACAATGCAAATAATTTTTTCTGTAGGAGCAATTGGCACAAAGTATGTTTGACCACATCCCAGTCGGCGTTGGCTCCAAGGGAATTATCCCAATGAATGCTCGTGATCTGGAGGAAGCGCTAGAAATGGGCATGGACTGGTCTTTGCGAGAAGGTACTTATTTTAAATAATTTTTCATTTTTCTTTCTTATTTTTTTTATTTTTGTCCGAAAAAAGAATTTTTCCTTTTCTTTTTTAGGCAAATTTTGTATCTTTTTTCAAACTTCAATAGGAATAATTTTATCGTGGTTGTCCAAATTTGGTCGTTGGATTCTTGGTTTTATTTTCAGGAACTCTGCACATTAACCGGGAAAATCGGGAATTTTATGAAACCGGGAAATGATAGTGAATTTATTCCTTGACCAGGAATTTCACAAATTTATAGAAAAAAAATCTGTCTTCCACTTTTAAAAAATATTCATTTTATATTTTACTTTTTAAGTGTACATTTTAATTTAAAAATTTGTAAATGCAGTTTTAAAGACTTAAAGCATTAAAAATTAGAAGCGTTTTAAGTCGAAGATTTGAGATAAAAAAGAGTTTTAGTTGTTCATCTGTGATTATAAATTAATAATGAATTTTAAACTTGAACTGTTTTTTAAGGTTTAAAAAGTGTATAATAATTGATTTTACAAGACTATTCGGCATCAGTTAGTAATATTAGAATTTCCAGTTTCTAAGATTAAAAATTATATAAAACATTTAAATTGGAAAGTCTTGTCAGTTAAATAAATGTAAACGCTCGATTCAAACTTTATAATCTATTTTCAATTTTTAAATAACTTAAAAATAATATGTTCATATTTAAAAGTTTTGTATTAAATTTCACATATTATGTTAGTAATATTCAATTCTTAATACATTGAATTTGAAATTTTTTTATTAAGAAAAATAAGAATGACTTAATATTTATAACTGACTGTTTATTTAAAATCGATAATTATAGATACATATTAAAAACTGAATTTTGAAAGTTACAATTTAAATTGTTCTATTTAAAAAAATTCTAATTTGTCAATCATGTTGATTTAAAATAATGTAATTTAAAACAAAATAAGGATAAAAAATGAATGTGGAAGATGTTCATGAAACTTTTGTCATTAGGCAGGATTAAAAAAAAAATAGCAAAAATTTGAATCATTTTTAAGTTTGTTTAGAAGTTCCGAAAACATGTCAAAAATAATTAAAAATTGGAAAAAAATCTAAAACAATATGCAGATGTTTCAAGATGTCCAAATAAAATTTGGAAGCATTTTAGGGGTTTTTAAACTATTTCAGGATGTCTTATAATTTTTTATTTTGTTTGAAAGTAGAAAAATAGACCTTTTTAACAATAGATATTTCAAAGTTTCTCATTTATTCCCGATTCATTTACATTTCTGAATCCTAATAATTTTTTCCTGTCAATTTTTTTATTGAAAATTAATTTTTTAACTGAAAATTGAACTATTTTGTGCAAAATTAGTGTTTTGGGCTGGAAAATTCAACTGTTTTGTTGAATAATTTTCTTTTTGAGTTACATGTTTTATTATTTTGGTAGAAAATTCAACTGTTTGGATGAAAATAAACTTTTTTGGTTAAAAATTCACATTTTCTGGTTGAAAATTCAACTGTTTTGTAATAGATTTGTCTTTTTGGCTTGAAAATTTAACAATTTGGTTGCAATTTTTTAGGTATTGATTGGAAAATCTTTCTTCTTAGAAAATTCTATTATTTTGTTGAAAATTCGTCTATATTTTTTGGAAATTCATTCTTTTTATAGAAATTTTATCATTATTTTAATTAAAAATGATACTATTCAATTTTTTTAAATTGTAAATTCAAAAAATTTGGTAAAAGTTCAAATTTTATTTTACTCTTTGAAAGTTAATCTCTTTTGTTGAAAATTTAACTATTTTGTTCAATATTCTTTTTTTTTTTTGTTGAAATTTGTTTTTTTTTTCATTACATGTCTTTTCTTGTTGTTAAAGATTAAAAAATATCATTTTTTGTTGAAAATTCATGTATTTTCTTATCATCATTTTTGTTGTTGAAAATTCACGTTGTTTGTTAAAAAATCTCATTTTTGTTGTTGGAAATTCATGTATGTATTAAAAAATCTCATTTTTTGTTGAAAATTCATGTATTTTGTTAAAAAATCTCATTTTTGTTGTTGAAGATTCATGTGTTTTGTTTAAAAAATCTCATTTTGT
The DNA here is from genome assembly GCF_010883055.1 of Belonocnema kinseyi. Classification (NCBI taxonomy): domain Eukaryota; kingdom Metazoa; phylum Arthropoda; class Insecta; order Hymenoptera; family Cynipidae; genus Belonocnema; species Belonocnema kinseyi. Next base: position 80,794,326 of record NC_046664.1, on the reverse strand, counting down.
TGGTTGAAAATTCATGTATTCTGTTACAAAATCTTATTTTTGTTATTGTTGAAGATTCATGTATTTTGTTAAAAAATCTCATTTTTGTTGTTGAAGATTCATGTGTTTTGTTAAAAAATATCTCATTTTGGTTGTTGAAAATTCATGTATTTTGTTAAAAAATCTCATTTTTGTTGTTGAAGATTCATGTGTTTTGTTAAAAAATATCTCATTTTGGTTGTTGAAAATTCATTTATTTTTTTTTACAAAATCTCATTTTTGTTGTTGAAGATTCATGTGTTTTGTTAATAAAGATCTCATTTTGGTTGTTGAAAATTCATTTATTTTGTTACAAAATCTCATTTTTGTTATTGTTGAAGATTCATTGTTTTTTGTTAAAAAATATCTCATTTTGTTTGTTGAAAATTCATGTATTTTGTTAAAAAATCTCATTTTTGTTGTTGAAGATTCATTTATTTTTTTACAAAATCTCTTTTTTGTTGTTGAAGATTCATGTGTTTTGTTAAAAAAGATCTCATTTTGGTGGTTGAAAATTCATTTATTTTGTTACAAAATCTCATTTTTGTTATTGTTGAAGATTCATGTATTTTGTAAAAAAATCTCATTTTTGTTCTTGTTGAAAATACTTGTATTTTGCTAGAAAACCTCATTTTTGTTGTTGTTGAAAATGCATGAATTTTGCTGAAAAATCTCATTTTTGTTGTTGGAAATTCATGTATGTATTAAAAAATATCATTTTTTGTTTAAAATTCATGTATATCGTTACAAAATCTCATTTTTGTTATTGTTGAAGATTCATGTACTTTGTTAAAAAATCTCATTTTTGTTCTTGTTGAAAATACATGTATTTTGGTAGAAAATCTCACTTTTCTGGTTGAAAATTCATGAATTTTGCTAAAAAATCTCATTTTTGTTGTTAAAAATTCATGTATCTTGTTAAAAAATCTCATTTTTGTTGTTGTTGAAAATTTACGTTGTTTGTTAAAAAATCTCATTTTTGTTGTTTGAAATTCATGTATGTGTTAAAAAATCTCATTTTTTGTTGAAAATTCATGTATTTTGTTAAAAAATCTCATGTTTGTTGTTGAAGATTCATGTATTTTGTTAAAAAATCTCATTTTTCTTCTTGTTGAAAATACATGTATTTTGGTAGAAAATCTCATTTTTGTTGTTGAAAATTCATGTATCTTGTTAAAAAATCTCATTTTTGTTGTTGTTGAAAATTCACTTTGTTTGTTAAAAAATCTCATTTTTGCTGTTGGAAATTCATGTATGTATTAAAAAATCTAATTTTTTGTTGAAAATTCATGTATTTTGTTCAAAAATCTCATTTTTGTTGTTGAAGATTCATGTGTTTTGTTTAAAAAATCTCATTGTGGTAGTTGAAAATTCATGTATTTTGTTACAAAATCTTATTTTTGTTATTGTGGAAGATTCATGTGTTTTGTTAAAAAAATCTCATTTTGGTTGTTGAAAATTCATGTATTTTGATAGAAAATCTCATTTTTGTTGAAAATTCATGTATTTTGTTAAAAAAATCTCATTTTTGTTGTTGAAGATTCATGTATGTATTAAAAAATCTCATTTTTTTGTTGAAAATTCATGTACTTTGTTAAAAAATCTCATTCTTGTTATTGAAGATTCATGTGTTTTGTTAAAAAAATCTCATTTTGGTTGTTGAAAATTCATGTATTTTGTTACAAAAACTCATTTTTGTTGTTGTTGAAGATTCATTTTTTTTAATCTTATTCTTTTTATAGAAATTTTATCTTTATTTTAATTAAAAATGCTACTATTCTATTTTTCTAAATTGTAAATTCAAAAAATTTGGTAAAGGTTCAAATTTTATTTTACTCTTTGAAAGTTCATCTCTTTTGTTGAAAATTTAACTATTTTGTTCAATATTCTTTTTTTTTTCTTTTTGGAAATTTGTTTTTGACTGTTTTGTTGAAAAATTTTATTTTTGGGTTGAAAATGCGCCTATTCGGTAAGAAAATTTAAGTTCTGGGTTAAAATTTTAGCCACTTCATATCAAAAAAATTTGTATTTAAAGATTAATCATTTTATTTGAAAATGAAATGATTTATTATTATTTATATTTATTGGTTGCAGATTCATTTTTTTAGTTCTAAATTAATTTTTGTTGGAAAATGAGACTATAATCTTAACTTTTTAAAATTAAAAATTGATAAATTTACTTAACGATTGAAAATTAGGCTAAAAATTCAACTATTTGGTTAAAAGCTCATCCTTTTTGGTTGAAAATTCAACTATATTGTTTAACATTCGTCTATTGGACAGAAAATTCGTTCTTTTGGATTTAAAATGCACCTTTTTATGTTAAAAATGAAACTGTGTTCTTAAAAATTCAATTATTTCGTTGACAATTTAACTCTTTTTCATTGAAGCTTCATCATTTTGTTTAAAATTCGATCATTAGGTAGAAAATTAATCTTTTTAGGTCGAAAATTCAACAATTTGGTTAAAAATTAAACTATTTTCTTCATAAATTAATTATAAATGAGAGACTTGAAAAAATTAAATAAAATTAAAGAAAAAACATTTTTTCACCATAAATGAGAAAGTATTTTTCACTGTAAAAGAAAGATATAAAAATAATTTAACTTTTAATTTAAGAATTTCTCAGTTTATAAAAAAAAAGTAATCATTAAATTTGTTATGTTTCTAGCTTAAAATTACTTTAAATGATATAATTTCGAAAAGTTCTAAATTCATTTATTGATTCTCCAATTTAGAGCATTGAAAATGGTAACGTGGATTTATATTTTTATTCTACAATTTACAAAAGTTAAAAAAAATATATTTCGCAGTTTACCTGCATTAAATAAAAAATTTTCATTTAAAAAAATACAAATTATTGAATTAAAAATCTTTTAAACTTTAATTTTAAAAGTTTGAAATTCAAGATTTCCACTTTGAGTGCTTTCATTTGCAGTGCAGTTTTTATTAATTCGAATGGAAAAATTTTTAGCTTTAGAGTTCAATTTTTAAAATTTTATGTACCGGGAAAAATGTTTGCGAACTTGGAAAAAACCGAGATATAACCGGAAATTTTTTTTTAATTAAAACGACCACCCTCTTATCGGAAATTAAATACGATTTTTAAATTTGATTTTAATATCATTTAAATGTCCTAAATTATAATTTTTATATTTAATTAAAAATTAATTATTAAGAAAAAATAAACTTAATAAAAAAATCATTTTAGGGTATATTTGGGCCGAGGATAAAGAACATTGTGAAGAGTATGGCCGAATGCTTAATGCAGATCCGTCGAAAGTTTCGATGCGAGCAAAGAAACGTGGACTTCCTCAAGTACGTAATATTTATCTCAGATTTATTATAATTAAGTTACTAGAAAGTTATTTTATTTGTAATTTTTAAGATAATTTCGTTAATATTTTAGCAGATTGAAAATTTATTTACTTAGTTGAAAATTCAAAAATTTTCACTAATTTCGAGCTAGTATTGGAAATTTTCGAAAAAGAGAAAAAATTCCGAATTGGAACGGGAATTTTATCTAAAGAATTTTAATTCTTGGAACAGCGTATTTAAAAATAAAAATAAATTCTGAGCTGGAACAGGGTATTTTTCAAAAGATAGAACGAAAATACGGAACCTGGCGGCCACTAGACGAGGCTCTAGAGGGTTCGTATTTTCGTGTACAACGTTACCGGCTGATGCCGTTGGAGTTGATTGTTGAAATATATTTTTTTACATCTTTTATTATTAAGCTTTGTACTTAAACGTAGTTTTCTTTCGGCTCTTGCATTTCTCAAAGTTTCAGACCGATA
>NC_046664.1:80784873-80790411 GCF_010883055.1 Belonocnema kinseyi | reverse complement strand
AAGTCGTCATATGGTGGAGATTGTAGTTCTAACGTCAGTTCCACCAAAAACTTCAGTTAATAAGGGAGGGTTGGGAGAGGGGGGAAGTAGAACTGGAACCGATGGCAAAAAAAAATAATTGGAAACCAAAGGTTAATATTCTACGAAACGAATTGAAATTTCAACAGAAAAACAAAGAATTTTGAACAAAACTGTTGAATTTTTAACCAAAAAGGATGTCTTTTTAACAAGATGAATTTTTATTCAATAAAAAAATATTTAGTAGTTAAATTTTCTGCTAAAAAAGACTTCAGTTGACTTTTCACGATCAAAATTTGAATTTTTCAACAAGAAATGCATTTCTATGAGAAAATTGAAATTTCAATCCAAAAAGACAAATTTTTGACAAAAAATAGGATTTGTTTTACCTAATTTGTTGAATTGTCTACCAAATAGTTACATTTTAATCCAAACGAAATGAAATTTCTCTTAAAGGAGTTGCATTTTTATTCAAGAAAAATAAAATTTGTACTAAAACAGAGAAATTTTTTATTTAAAAAATATACATTTTAAAGAAAAAGTAAATTTTCTATGAAATACTTCAATTTTTCAAGAAAACAGTAGAATTTTCAACCAACAATTATGACTTTTTAGCCAAATATTTTAAGTTTCAACCAAACAGTTGCATTTTATCCAAAAAAAATGTAATTTCTCCCAAATTTCCAACATCAAAGTAAGAATTTAAAACAATATGCTAATTTTCTACTAAATAATCGTATTTTTGACCCAAAACTATGAATTTTCAAAAAGATTGTTAAATTTTCAACCGAACAGTGTCCATTTTGTCCAAGAAAAATTAAAATTTTACTAAAACAGGTGAATTTTTAAATAAAAACGACAATTTTTCAAAAAAAAGGGTGGAATTTTCATCCAAAAAGATTTATATTTCACAAAAATACGAATTTTAAACAAAAAGTAAATTTTCTAGGAAATAGTTGAATTTCAAAAAAAAAAAGTTGAATTATTATCCAAGAAAGATTTTAGTTGACTTAACAGCAACAAAATATAAATTGTAAAAAAAGTGTTTAATTTTCAACCCAAAAAAAGGAATTATAAAAAAAAACAGTTGAGCTTGCAACCAAAAAGGATGTCTTTTTTTTAAATTGTTAAATTTTCAACCAAATAATAAAATTTATAACTAAGAAGTTAATCGACAGGAGAAATTTTTTGCAAATTTGCAAAAATTACGTTGAGCTGTTACGTAATTTAAGTACGGTCCCTAAAATTGAAGTATTAAATAAAAGTGTATTATAATTGTATTTACCTGTTGCCACTTGGTGACCGAAACCACGACTTCCTGAGTGAATCATCACACAAACTTGACCCTTCTCCTCAATTCCCATTTTACCCGCTGCCCATTTATCATAAATTTCCTCCACAACTTGAATTTCGGCATAGTGATTTCCAGCTCCCAATGTTCCGAGCTAAAAAAATTAATAAATATCATTTTTTTTCGATGAAAAAAGTAATTTTAAACCAAATAGTTGAATTTTCGAAAAAAAAAAAAAACCGATGAATTTTCATACAAAAAAAAAAAAAGAATTTTTACGAAATAGTTACATTTTCAACCAAAAATATTAATTTTCTACCCAAAAGTTGATTTTTTTACATGAATTTTTAACTAAAAGTTGTATTTTTTAACTAAAAATGGGATAACTAAATTTTTAGCTAAAATAATTTTCAACTAAACAAAAAACTAATTTAAAAGAAAAAGTGAATTTTTAACTGAAAAGGTGAAATATTAATACCAAGAGAATAATTTCCCCCCATCCAGGATCTCTAGTGACTAGGAATTGAAGATTTTTCCAAATATGCATAATTATTGTTCAATTGTGAGAAATATAATATCACTTTCAAATATATTTAGGTTTCAAATTTGTTAATTTTTATTTGGAAAAATAGAATACATTTTAAAATACATTTAGAAGGTTCAGAGGCTAAAAAAATAAGACAAATAATTTTAAATTTGAAAATATTTCAAAAAGTTCAAAAAAAAATCCTGAAGATTTTGAAAAAAAAATCTTGAAATATTTAAACAATTTTGTTCTCAAGATTCCTGCAAAAATAACAAGTGCGATAATTTGAAGAATAAATTTCAAACGATTTCAAAAAATTTAGAAAAAAAATCTTTAAGTGTAATTTGTTGAAAACTAATTTTTTTTAATTCGTTTTTTTTTTGTTCTGTGTGAAAATTAATTTTTTTAAATTAAAATTCAACTAATCCATTTTTGGTTAAACAACAGATTTTTTAGTTGAAAATTTATGAGCTCGGTTGAAAATACATTTTTTTGGTGAAAAATGTAATTTTTTCGTTAAAAATAATCTTATTAGTAGTAAATTCATCTTTTTATCTAAGATATATATTTTTTCAACAAAAAATGGAATAACTAAATTTTCAGTTATAAAATTAATTTTCAACTAAACAAACTAATTTTTACAAAAAGTGAGTTTTTAACTGAAAAAGTGAAATATTTATACCAAGGGAAGTTAAAGATTTTTCCAATTATGCATCATTTTTGTTCAATTGCGGGAAATATAATATCACTTTCAACGATATTTAGAAGGTTTCAAATTTTAAAAATTTTTGTTTTGGGAAAATAGAACAAATTTTAAAAGACATTTATAAGGTTTAGAAGGTAAAAAAATTTAAAATTAATTTAAAATTTTTAAATATTGCATAAAGTTTAAATAAAATAAGTTCCTGAAGATTTAAAAAAAAAATCTTGAAGCTTTTTAAGATTTTTGGAAGGTTTCAAGAAAATAAATTTCTTTTTTCTTTAAATTTATGCAAAAAGAATAAATGAAATAATTTGAAGAATAAATTTTAATAGAAAATTTCAAAAGATTTCTAAAAATTTCGAAACAAAATCTGCAAGATTTTAAGTTAACAGTTTCATTTTTAAAGATTTTTCAACATTTTAGGAATAATTTGAGCGAGTTTAAAATATATTTTTATTAAATATATTTAAATATGAGTTTTTAAGAAAATAGTTAAATTTTCAACAAAATAGTTAATTGGCAGAAAGTTGAACTACTTTGATAAAAATCAATTATTTTATGAATATTAATAATTTTATCTGAAAATTTATTTGTAGAATAGAAATTTTAATCATTTTTTTTAAACTTCAACAACAACAAAATGAGATTTTTTAACAAAATACATGAATCTTCAACAATAACAAAAATGAGTTTTTGTAACAAAATTCATGAATTTTCAACAACCAAAATGAGATTTTTGTAATAAAACACATGAATCTTCAACATCAAAAATGAAATTTTTTAGCAAAATTCATGAATTTTCAACAACAAAAATGAGATTTTTTTAACAAAAAAAGTAAATTTCCAACAACAACAAAAATGAGATTTTTTAACAAAATACATGAATTTTCAACAACAAAAATGAGATTTTCTAACAAAATACATGAATCTTCAACAAAAAAATGAGATTTTTTAACAAAATACATGAATCTTCAACAATAACAAAAATGAGATTTTTTAACAAAATACATGAATCTTCAACAACAAAAATGAGATTTTTTCAACAAAATACATGAATTTTCAACAAAAATGAGATTTAAAAAAAATGAATCTTCAACAACAACAAAAATGAGATTTTCTACCAAAATACATGAAATTTCAGAAACCAAAATGAGATTTTTTTAACAAAACACATGAATCTCAACAACAAAAATGAGATTTTTTTAAAAATACATTTTCAACAAAAAAATGAGATTTTTTAACAAAATACATGAATTTTCAACAAAAAAATGAAATTTTTAATACATACATGAATTTTCAACAACAACAAAAATGAAATTTTTTAACAAAATACGTGAATTTTCATCAACAACAAAAATGAAATTTTTTAACAAAATTCATGAATTTTCAACAACAAAAATGAGATTTTTGAAAAAAATACATGAATTTTCAACCAAGAAAGAAAAAATTGTCCACTACATCGTTAAATTCTCAAAGCAGAAAGACAAATCTTCTACAAAACACTTGTATTTTCAAACCAAAAATATGAAGAATCAACAAAAAAGTTACTTTCAAGCAAAATATTTGAAGTTTCTGTCAAAATGGTGGATTTTTTCACAAAATACTTGAATTTTCAACCAAAATAAATAAATTTTCAACAAAAAATGTAATAGTTGATATTTCTACCATAATAGTAATTTTTTAACAAAATACTTGAATTCTAAACAAAAAATATAATATTTCATATTGTTTCAACCATAAAAGATTTTAATTTAAAATCAAATAAAGTTGAATTCAACAAAAAAAAAACATAATTTTTAATAAAATAGCTGATTCCTCTTCCAAACCATATTATTTTTGTACCAAAATATGTAGTTGAATTTTCAACAACAAAAATGAGATTTGTTTACCAAAAGAGATCAATTTTTAACCAAAAAAGAAAAAAATGTTCACTAAATTGTTGGATTTTCAAGCTAGAAAGACAAATTTTATAGAAAACAGTTATATTTTCAAACAAAAAATATGAATTTTCAACAAAAAAGTTACTTTTGAACAAAACAGTTGAACTTTCTATCAAAATTGTAGTTTTTTAAACAAAATACATGAATTTTCAACCAAAATAGATGCAATCTCAAAAAAATTAATAAATAAAACAGTTGATATTTCTACGAAAATAGTCGATTTTTTAAAACGAAGTACTTGAATTTTCAACCAAAATAGATGAATTCTCAACAACAAAAATTAAATAAATAAAACAGTTGATATTTCTACAAAAATAGTAGATTTTTTTAACAAAATACTCCAATTTTCCACAAAAATAGATTAATTTTCAACAAAAAAGTATAATAATTGATATTATTTCCACTATAATAGATTTTTATTTGAAATAAAATACAGTTGAATTCCTTCAAGAAATAAGAATTTTTAATAAAATAACTGAATCCTAAACCAAATCAGATTATTTGATGATATTTTATGAATTCTAAAAAAAAAATAATAATTTTATATTTCTACCAAAATAGAAGATTTTTTTAAACAAAATCAGGGTGACCGTTTTAATCAAAGAAAAAAATTCCCAGTACTTTCGCGGTCAATGAAATTTGAAAAATCGAACGCTAAATCTAAAATTTGTTCCATTAAAAGTAATAAAAACTGAACTGTAAATAAAAGCACTCAAAGTTAAAATCTTGACACTTTTATCAATTGTACAGTTTAAAGATTCAGATTCAATTCTAAAAATATAAATCCACATTATCATTTTCAATGTTCTAAATTGAAGAATCAATCAATGAATTTTAAAATGTTCAAATTTATACCATTTTAAGAACATTTAAACTCTAATTCCAGCTTGGAATTGATTAAAAATTCCCTGTTTAAGGGCATGTGACACAGCTAAATACCTATATTACCAACCACAGCTTTTCAGTTCGCTGAATGTTTTTTTGAACCTAAGAACTTTTTTTGTAAATAAAATATCGAGCTGAAACTTTGGGAATTGTATTAGAGTACAATAAAATACGT
>NC_046664.1:80746144-80784773 GCF_010883055.1 Belonocnema kinseyi | reverse complement strand
AATCTCTATCCCATCCACACACTACTCCTTTCCCCTGCCGAGTGAGTCACGCCTACCCCGAAAGGGAAATGGCTTAATGGTGTAATAATAAAAAAAAAAAAGTCAACTGAAATATTTTTTGGATGTAATATATTTTTTTTGAAAATTTGTCTTTTTTATTTAAAAATTCAACAATTTTAGTAGAACTTTCATTTTTCTTGGACAAAAATGCAACTGGTTGAAAATTTAACAATCACGTGAAAAATTTATCTTTTGGTTACAAAAATTCGTCTTTTTGGTGCAATTTTTTTTCGTAGAAACTTATTATTTTGTGTTAAAAAATTTATATTTTGAAAAGTAAAATTAAAATCTTTTTTAGATCAAAATTCAACTTTTTTTTTTAAACTTGTTTTTTTGCTGTTAAACTTTTTTGTGGAAAATTCAGCTATTTGTTAAAAAATTGACTTTTTGTTGAAAATTCGTATTTTTTTGATGAAAAGTCAATTAAAGTTTAGTACAAATTTTATCTTTCTTGGGTAAAAATGAAATTATTTGTTAGAGAATTTAACTAATTTGTTAATAGTTGATCCTTTTTAGTTAAAAACAATTCGTCTTTTAGGGTTGAAAATGCACTTTTTTTCGTAAAAACTTATTTCTTGTTTAAAGATTCGTTTTTTGTTTGTTGAAAATGCAACTTTTTTATTAAAATTTATTTTTCTTTGCTTGAGTATTCAATTTTCTTGTTTTTAAGATTTGCTTTAATCACTTTGTTTAGAAATAATTTTTTGGTGTCTATTTTGTTAAAAATTAATATTCTTTCATTAAAAATTATTTTTAATAAAAAATGTAACTTTTCCATTTTTTTAAAATTTGATTTTTATAGTTGAAATTTCTCCTTTTTTGTTAAAAAAATCATTTTCTTGGATTGAAATTTCATTTTTGTTAGGTAAAATGGCATCAGTTTCGTCAAAAATTAATGTATTGCTGAAGTCATATGTTTTGTTTGAAAAATCTATTTTTCTTGAGAAAATTTGTCTTTTGTCATGAAGGTTTAACAATTCAGATAAACTTTTATTTTTTTCTCGAGTAAAAAATGTTTATTCGTTGAAAATTCGTCTGTTTCGTTTAAAAAATCTTTTCTTTTAAGGTTGAAAATTAAACTATTATGTTAAAAGTTTATTTACTCGGTTGAAAATTCAAGTATTTTGTTAAAAATTCATCTTTTACAGTAAAAAGACTTTTTTTGTTTGTAAAATAAATAAATTTAGAATTTTATATAATTTGTGTGTGTTTAAAGATTTATTGCAGTAATTTAGATAAGTTGATGATGAATGTAATATAATAATATTTATTTAAAACGGATTATTAACTCAAAAAATTTGCTAATCCAGATGCGCTCGTTCAAATGGAAAAAGCCATGAAGCGAGACAACATTGAAGTGAATGATAGGCAACTCGCATGTGCTCATATCCACTCTCAGGAAGGCCAAGATTACCTGAAGTCGATGGCCGCTGCTGCTAATTTTGCCTGGGTTAATCGGAGTTCTATGACTTTCCTTTGTCGACAGGTACTTTTGCTACAATTTTTTTAAGGTCACAGGCCTCCGATCTCATTATTTGACCCTTTTTTTCTTTTTTTTTTGGCACGATGAAACTATTTTTCTACTATTTCAGAATGTCTCGTTTATCGCTTGCAAGTTTGAGTGATTGTGAATTCTCTTTTGTTAAAGCTCCTTGGGATTTAACGATCACAATCTCGTCACGCGTCTTGTGAGAAAAAAAAGAGGACAAAAGCAAATTTTTAGACGTAATTTAAGCAAACAATTTATTGTACCTTGTTTTTTTTTTTTTTTTTTACAATTTAATTAGGTTTTTTGTAATATTATTTTTCACGATTAAAACAAAAACTGCGCGTCAATTTCTCAATTTTTTTGTGATAAGCAATTTTTGTCAGCTAATTTTTTTTTCTTATCTTGAATAGTTTTATGAAAAAAAGAATGAAAACAAAAAAATTTGTTAGTTTTTTTGAGATGAAGAATTTTGCTTAATATTTTTTTCATCTCTCTTATAGTTTTGCTGGAAAGTTAAATTTTTTTATTTTTTAAAAAGCATTTTCGATGGCTCAAAATGGAAATATTTTGAAAATTCATGCTTTTGGTGTGATAATTTTTCCCTTCGTGTAGGAATTTAACGGTTTTTGGGTTAAACGTGCAAGTCTCTGGTTTAAAATTAATCAGTTTCGGTTGAAAATTAACTTTTTTTGTTAAAAAATTCCAATTTTTGGCTCGAAAATTCAACATTTTGATGAAAAAATTAACTATTGGGTACGAAATTTGCCTTTTTGGTAGAAAAAATTAATTTTTGTTGTAGAAAATCGATTTTTTGATTAAAAATATAACTGTTTCGTTGAAAATTAAATGGCTTTAGTTGAGGATTCAAGTATTTCGTTAAAAACTAGTTTTCTTTTTGGTTTAATCTGTTTTTTTTTTTTTTATTAAAATTTTTTTTTGTTGAAAATTCAATAGTTTAGTACAAAACCGTCTTTTTCGCTTGAAAATTCAACAATTTGATAAGAAAATTGTCATAAATGAAAATTTGACTTCTCCATTGTTTGTTAAAAATTTTAATTTTCAGTTTAAAAATGCAACTATTTAATTTAAAAATGGTGAGAAACTAAAAATAGAAACTAGAATTTAATTTAATTTAATTGAAATTTTTTTTTTCGCAAAATTTGTTGTTTTTTTATTAAAAATTAATTTTTTGAACTGAAAATGTATATTTTTTAGTCGAACCTTCAACTATTTGTTTGAAAAATTATCTTTTTGTTTGAAAATTCAACTATTTTTTTACAGTTTAACCATTTAATTAAAAAAATTTATAATCGAGAAAAATATAAATTAAAAATTAATCAAATAAAATTTCGACTAGCACCACATTTATTTGCTTAAATTTATTATAGTGGAAAATTCATCTTTGTGAAAGAAATTAATCTTCTTGGTTGAAAGTTCATGGATTTTGTTGAAGAGTTTTTTTTTTTCTATGTAAAAAATTATTTTTCTGTGTTAAATAATCCACTATTTTGTTGAAACACAGAAGTTTAATTTTCTAAGAAAAAGACACATTTTCAAAAAATTACATACATTTTCAAATATTTTTAGCAAAAAAGATTAATTTTCTACCAAAAAAGATGAATGCTCAAAAAAAAATATACATATTTTTCAAATAGTTAATTTTTTAACCATTTATATATATTTTTTAACTAAAGAGATGAACTTTCAATTAAGCAATTTAATTAAAAACAAAAAAAAACTAATTTTAAACAAAATAGTTGAGTTTTTAACAGAGAATAATAATTTTCAACCTACAAAAGATTAATTTTCAATAAAATACATATATTTTTAACCAAATACTTGAATTTTTAACCAGGAATATTATTTTACTATCAAAAAGGATGAAATCACAAGAAAATATATACATTTTTGACCAAATAGTTAAATTTTTAACCAAGAAAATAAATTTTCTATAAAAAAAGACACCTCTTCCACAAATTTTTAACACAGAACAAAATTAATTTTTAACTAAAGTATTGATTTTTTATCTAAAAAATTGAATTTATAACCAAAAAGATGAATTTTCAGTCATGAAAATTAATTTTCTCTCAAAGAAAGCCAAATTTTCAACTGAAACGATTAATTTTCAATCACAAACATTAATTTTCTACATAATACACGAATTTCTAACGAAATAATTGAATTTTCAATTAAAAAAATATTACTTTTCAACAAAAAATATGAAAATGGTCATTTTTAGTCATGAAAATGAGTTTCAACCAAAAAGCGGAAAATTGCCAAGAAACTAGTTTAGTTTTTAACAGATAAAATTTTGTCCAAAAAATGATTTTTCCACAAAATAGTTGAATTTTTAACAAATTAATTTTCTACCAAAGAAACACATTTTTAACAAAAATGATGAATCTTTCACCCCAGAGAATTTTCAACGATAAAATATTACTTTTTAACCAAATGTCGAATAATTAAATTGATATTAAAAAAAAATAATCTTGAATCAAACAAAATACGAGTTTTCAAAAAATATTGTAACAAAAAAGATTAATTTTCTACCAAAAAACACTGATTTTAACCAAATACATGAATTTTCAGCTAAAAAAGATCAATTTTGGACTAAAAAGGGAACCGTGAAATTATTGAAATTTGAACGGTTCATTTTTAGTTCAAAATTTACCTTTTTTTGCTGAACATTCATGTATTTTGTTAAAATTATTGCTTTTTGGTCGAAAATTAATCTTCTTGATTTCAATATATTTTTTAAAACTCGTTCTTTGTTTGACTGCAAATTAATTTTTTTTATCAATTTAATTATTCGACATTTGGTTGAAAAGTAATTTTTTATTGTTGAAAATGTCAACTATTTGGTTAAAAATTGAGTCATTGTGTCGAAAGTTAATTTTTTGGTAGGAAATTACTATTTGTCGTGGTGAAAATTCATTTTCTTGAAGACATTGTTTTTAACTGAATGTTTAACTATTTCATGTTTGATTTAAAAATTTTGTTTGACAAAAACTAAACTAATTTCCACCACTAAAAATTAACATATTCAATTTTTGGTTGAAAAGTAATAATTTTTTAGTTAGAAATTCGAATATTTGGTTAATAATTCATTTTTTTTTTTTAGAAAAATTCAGAATTTTTGTTCAAATTAATCTTGTTGGACGAAAATTCGTCTTTTTAGTTGATAAATCATCTATTGGATTGAAAATTGATCTTTTTGAGAAAAGATTTATCATTTTAGTAGACATTTTTTCAGTTTAAAATTGAAATTAAAAATTATTTCTTTTACAGTAAATTTACTATTTTACCTTTTGTTTAAAATATAAAATTTACCTTTTTATTTGAAAATTCGATCTTTTTGTAAAAAATTATAATCTGTTTGGATGAAGATTCATCATTTTAATACAAAATTAATTGTTTTCGTTGAAAATTAATTTTCTTAACTGAAAATTTACATATTCATTTTTTTTTAATTGATCTTTTTTAGTTAAAAATTCCTTTATTTTGTTGAAAAAAAATTTTCTTGGTTGATAACTCACCTATTTGGCTAAAAGCAATTTTTTAAATTGAAAATTCATCATTTTACTTGAAAGTTCAGTTTTCTGTTTAAAAATTTATCGAATTTAAAAAAAAAATTGAAAAAATATGACTATCGAAGAGATAGGAAAGTTAACTCGATTTTACAACAAAACTTTTTTTGCAAAAAAAGGACGAATTTTTAGCCAAATATCTGAATTTTCAACTAAAAAGGGTAATTTTCAAACCAAAAATCGATTATCTAAAGCAGAATTAATAAAAGAATTAAAATTTTCAACCGAATTTTTTAAAAATTAGATACATTTTTAAGCAGAAAGCTGAATTTTCAATTTAAAAAATTGATTTTAACCAAATAGGTGAGTTTTAAACCAAGAACTTTTGATTTTAATCCAAAAAGACGATTTTTCAAGAAAATAAATGAATTTTTAACTTAAAAAGATCAATTTTCAACCAAAAATGGGATAGGTAAATTTTCAGTTAGGAAAATTATTTTTCAACGAAAACAATTAATTTTGTACTAAAGTGATGAATCTTCATCCAAACCGATTATCATTTTCTACAAAAAGGTCGATTTTTCAACTAAAAAGGTAAATTTTATGTTTAAATCAAAGGTAAAATAGTAAATTTTGTGTAAAAAAAATAATTTTTAATCAATAATAACGAATTTTTAACAAAATAGTTCAATTTCAAACTGAAAAAATATAAATTAATTAAAAATGTTCTACTAAAATGATAAATCTTTACTCAGAAAAATCAATTTTTAATCCAATAGACGATTTATCAACTAAAAAGACGAATTTTCGACCAAAAAGATTAATTTGAACGCAAATTCTGAATTTTTCTACAAAAAAATTATTCATCTTTCCCCCAAAAAGGGAATTTGTAACCAAATAGTTGAATTTTCAACCAAAAAGTTTGGTTTTCAACCACGAACATTAATTTGCTACAAAATAAATGACTTTTTAACCAAATATTTGAATTTATAACTAAAAAATGATTACTTTCCAACCAAAAATTAAATATGTTAATTTTTAGTTATGGAAATTCTTTTAAACCAAAAAAAGAAGATTTTTCAACAAAATCGTTCAGTTTTTGAGCGAACAAACTAATTTTCACTTAAAAAATGAATTTTTCACGGAATAGTTAAACTCTCAACCAAACAAATGCATTTTTAACAAAAATTACGAAATCTTTCACACAAGAACATGTATTTTCACCACGAAAAATAATAATTTGATACCAAAAAAATTAACTTTCGACAAAATAACTCAATTTTCAATCAAATAGTTGACATTTTTAACGATAAAAAATTACTTTTCAACCAAATATCGAATAATTAAATTGATAATAAAAAAAAATTAATTTGCAGTCAAACAAAGAACGAGTTTTAAAAAATATATTGTAATCGAGAAGATTAATTTTCGACCAAAAAACAATAATTTTAACAAAATACGTGAATTTTCAGCTAAAAAAGATAAAGTTTGGACTAAAAATGGTACCGTTCAAACTTCAATTATGAAAAAAATTCATTTTCAAACCAAAAAGCGAATTTTTAACAATATAATTAAATTTTCAAGCAAGGAAATTATTTATATACAAAAATAATGAATTTCCAACTAAAAAAAAGTAAAATTTAAACACAAAATGGAATAGTTTATTTTAAAATTTAAATTTTTATATATTTCATACAGTTTCGATATGTTTATATTTCATGTTGTATTCTTCCTCATTTTATTCTTCAAATTTGTAAGTTTATTGTAAACTTTGGTTTAAAAATTGCGAATTTTCAACTAAAAATATGATAAATTTTATATTTTAAACAAAAAGTAAAATAGTAGATTTCTTTAGTGAAAAAAGTAAGTTTCAACCAATATTTTCAACCAAATAGTTCAATTTTAAACTTAAAAATATAGGAACTTCCGGTTGGGTTGGAAACGTTGCACACGCGTCCGGGAAATGTCGCCGAAAAAGTGAGAGATTAAAGTCTCAAATTAATGCGGGTGATCTGGTGAGTGGAAAATTTGGGCAGTGCGCGAAAAAAGTTATCAGCAAAAGTATTATTCATAGTTTTAAAGCTATAGAACTAGTGAGATATGGATCAAATGGAACCCTCCGAAAAGGAAGAGGTTATGTTGAACGGGAGTGAGGAGGTGACGAAGTTTAACACCGACTCGGCTGATGACAGAGAGAGGGCAGCACCAAATGGGAATGGACAAGCAGATGACATCGAACAGCTGTCAGGGGAAAATAATAAGCAGTCGACGTCGACGGCGAAAAAATGCCGAGGAAGACCAAAGAAAGAGGTTAAGGAAAAGGAGAAAGGAATTACGAGCTCCAGGAAAATCACAGACGTCGTACAAGCCAACTCGAGCGTGACAGAGTGGGGAGGGTTGACGAATGAAGTGTTCAAAAGAAGGGAAAAAATAACTAGATCACCTAGCAGAAGTGAATGGGGAAGCGGCAAGGGATGTGATAGAAGTTTGAGCGAGGATTTAACGGATGTGGAGCTCGAAAATCAAGAGTTACCTCAGCTACAATCAAATAATCTTATGGTTGACGGAAATGAAGAGAAAGGGACACATCCTATAAGGAAATCCCATGATGAAATGGCCCAAAATATGATTACTCAATTAGAAAAAAAGGATACTAGAGGCATAGCTAGATTTTTATACAAATTAATGACAGTGATGAGGTTGACAGGCGAGAACATTCGAAAAAAGGAGATGGATTTGGCAGGTGCAATTTCGGACCTATTGAAGAGGTGGTGGAATGCGAATGGGAAAAAAGAAATAGACAAGATAGCTCAGGAATATCACAATTTACAGCTTTCATTCGAATCCTTAAAAAACAGCACAATTAAAAAAGAAGCAGAGTGGGAAGAAGCCGTCTCAACTTTAGAAAAGGCCAGGGAAAAAGAAAAGGCTTGGGTAGCAGAAAAGAAACACATGGAAGAAGAAATTAGAAACCTAAAAGATAAGCTGGCAAACTCTAAGGTTACATAAATGGTGAAGTATGTACTCAATTAATAGCGGAGGGAGAAACTTCATATATTTATGGAGGCCTAGAAAGGACCAGGGAAGACGACAGGGACAACAGAGACAAGGAAGCTCAGTATCAAGGAAAGAATAAGGATTCTCGATCCGGAAAGCTGACGAAAAAGGAGCTGGATCGAGAAATAGAAGAAAGAAGGGACAGAACAAATCATGTCACAATCAGAGGATTCAGACCAACCGGGAGGAACGTAGAGGGAGAAATAAAATCGGCCCTTAAAAGGACAATTGAAGTAGCAGCAGAGGTCAAAGGAATCATGTTCAGCAATGAAGAGTTTTTGGTGGACTTGCATTCTTGGAGAGACAAAATGTCCATAATGAAAAGAAAATCCAAATTCAGAGGGACCAGCATCTGGATTGCGGACAAATTGACCGACAGAGAGCTTCAAATACAGAAGTGGATTACGAATGTAGCTGAGGACGAAGCAGGACATGGGAAAGCAGTGAGGACGGGATACATGAAATGGAAGATTGGTGAAGATTGGTTCTTCTGGAACGAGGAAGAAGGGGGACCCAGCAAGAATTTTTTTCGTATCCACGGCGCCTAAGAACATCAGAGGTGTGTCATGGAATATTTCGGGAGCAAATAAGGTAGGGCAGGCATGGGATTTTTTAAAGGGTTTTGAATTAATTGTACTACAAGAAACTTGGTTAATGAAAGAGTCGAAAGAACAATTTGTTAAAAAGCTAGATAAAGATTTTATTTGGATAACAAAACCGGCAGAAAAAGTTCATAATAAGGGGAGAGCAAAGGGAGGGCATCTAATAGGAATTAAGAAAAATTGGATGGGAGACAATTGGGAGTGTAAAGAATGGGACTACGGAATTGTAATTAGTAACAATGAGTTAAGGTTTGAATCAAAAATACTAAAAATTGTAACTGTTTATAACAATGAAGGCATTTCTAAAATCCGTGGAAGTCTATGTAAATTAATAGAAAAGGCAAGCAGAGAAAATGAGTGCTTGGTAATGATAGGAGACTGGAACACTAGAGTAGGTAGGGTCACAGAGGAGAGCCCAGAGATGCAGTACGAGAATGGCAATGAAAATCTGCTAAACTCGGAGGACGAGTTGTTGAACGCCGAGGGTAAAAAACTTTTGAATCGGATCGGTCTTAGATTTAACTATTTTAAAAGAAGACGAGGGGGTAAACCCAATATCGTAAATAAAAGTTGAAGCGAGAATCGAGTCGGATCACCTACCGGTCACCTTCCGACTCTCTCACACGGGGTCAGAATTATACGAAAAAAGGGAACCGAGAAGAGGACGGAATGTAAATAAGGCGGAAAAACTATTTTGGGACAAAGGGAAATCAGAAGAATTCGGGGAAAAATGGAAGAACTACGGGAAACGAGAGAGTAGAGGAAGAAGCAAGTGAAGACAGATAGGAGATAATAATTGATAGTATAAAAAAAGAAGAAAAAGAAGTAGGAATGGTAAGGATGGTGGGGCCCACAGCAATAATTTTAAGAAAAGGATTGACTGATTCAATGAAGATTGTAAAGAACAGAGGAAAAAAGTGTGGCAGACCTTAAAAATGCTTCTAAAATTAAAGGGAGAATCGGAGTAGGAGAAATTGGTGTATGAAAAAAAGAGGTTAAAAAGTTTATACAAGGAAAAAAGGAGACAGAGAAATGAAGAAAATTGGAAAGAGGTAGAAAATAGTAGACAATCAGGCGATTTTTGGAGCGCAATTAGAAAATTTAGACCAAAGACGAGAGGGAACGTTAAAGAGGAAGAAATTAGCTTAGAAAAATGGAAAACTCATTTTGAAAAGCTACTAGGACGCAAGGGTGAGAAAGGTCAGAATAATCAAGAATCAGCGAGAGATAGGGACAAAGAGGGTAAGGGGAGTAAGACTGAAAACGAAGGAGCTCCAGCGGACAGTAGAGAACATCTAGATGAAACCGAAAAGGGACTTAATGGAAAAATAGAGTTTAAAGAACTCTGTGAATGCATAAAAAAATGAAAAGCGCCTAGAGAGGATGGGGTACCAATAGAATTTATTGCAGGGATGCCAAAAGTGTGGGCGACAGAAATGCATGAAGTAATAAACGACTTATGGGAAAATGGAGTTATGATTAAAGGATGGGAGACAGCCAGAATAGTACCAATATTTAAGAATGGAGACGAGGACGACAGGGAAAACTACAGAGGAGTTTCGCTGCTAGATTTAGGTTACAAAATATTAGCGGCTATAATGGATGCAAGACTAGGGGCATGGGTAGAAGAAAAGAGATTGCTCAGGGAAAGTCAGGCAGGTTTTAGGAAAAAAAGAAGTACCAGAGACCACATCTTTGTCTTAAATTCTATAATAAACAACAAGTTAAAAAAAGAGAAAGGAAAGCTATACGTAGCATTTATAGATTTTAAAAAAGCATTTGATACAATAGACAGAAACATACTTTTTTAAAAACTAAAAAAGGTAGGAATCAGTGGCAGAATGCTCGATCACATCAAGAGCATTTATAGGAACACTTTCAACGAGGTAGTAACTAAAGCGGAAATCTCAGAAAATTTTAGAACAAATATAGGGGTAAGACGAGGATGCCCCTTGAGCCCGATCCTCTATAACATTTTCTTGGACGATATAGATGATGAGTGGACCAATAGAAATGAAGGAGGAACCGTAATTGGGAAATCGAAGGTGTTTACTTTAAAATTTGCGGATGACTTAGCAATCGTTTCCGATCACGCGGATGGTATCAAAGAAATGTTAAAAAACGCTGGAAAGATATGCTGATAAGAATAAATTAGAAGTGAATGTCAAAAAAACAAAGGTGATGGTGTTTAAGAAAGGGGGTAGGAAGAAATCTGGAGAGGAATGGAAATTTAAAGGAGAACCACTCGAAGTAGTAGACAAGTTTAAATATTTAGGTTTTTGTTTTTCATCGGGCGGATCCTTCAACAAACACCTAGCAGCCCTAGCAGGCAACGCTAAAAAATCTATCAATGCAGCGTGGGGAGTGATGAAAAGGGCAGGTATAAACACGTTAAAGAGAAGACTTTACATACTGGATGTATTAGCAAAAACAGGAGCGTTTTACGG
The DNA here is from genome assembly GCF_010883055.1 of Belonocnema kinseyi. Classification (NCBI taxonomy): domain Eukaryota; kingdom Metazoa; phylum Arthropoda; class Insecta; order Hymenoptera; family Cynipidae; genus Belonocnema; species Belonocnema kinseyi. Next base: position 80,773,591 of record NC_046664.1, on the reverse strand, counting down.
GGTCGAAATATGGGGATGGAGGAGAAGGGAAGAAATGGAGAAAGTACAGAGTAGATATGTTAAAATGATTATGGGATTGGATAGAAATACCCCTGCATACATCTGGAAAATAGAGTCAGGAAGAAGAAGCGCGGAAATTGAGATTAGAAGAAGGGCGAGTAACTATCTTTATGAAATATTAGAAGTGGAGGAAGATAGGTTACCAAAAATTTGTCTAATGGAGGAGATACGAGGCTGCATAAACGGTAATCCGTCAGCCTGGGGAAAGGAATTAGTGGCAGCATTAGAAGAAGTAGGAGATGGCGAGACATTGGGGATGATATGGGAAGGCAGGGATTTGGAAGATGTGTAAGGAACTTAGGAAGAGGAGTCCTGAGGAAAATGGAACAAGATTGTCAGACCGATTGGCAAAAAATTGATATTTCAAATTATTGTAAAGTATACAAAAGCATAACAGATGGTATAGAGAGGGAAGAATACTGGGAAGTGAAAGATATCAAAGGAATAGATAAGGAACAGTGGGCTAGGCTAAGATGTGGTAATGTGGGTAAGGCAGGAAATAAGGGTTATAAAGACGATTGTCTTCGCCGCTTATGTGGGGAAGAGGAGGAAGATATATATCACATTTGGAAATACAAAAAAGCTAGGCAACTCATTGATCGTAAAACAGTCGAGGAGGTGGATGAGTGGTTGATGATTGGTAGGGGGTCCGAGTATACAGATTTTACTGACCGCTTATGCCAGAATCTGAAGGAAAGACCTAGTCCCGGGGTGTGCAAATATGCGAGAGCTTTCGAAAGATTAGCCAAAGAAACTAGACAAAAGAAAAGTTAGAGTCGCGAGGGAAGTTCCGGACAGCGAAGAAGCGAACGTATGCTAGAAAATAATGTAAATATGTTGGAATATAGCGTAGAGGAAATGTATAGATTTAAGAAAATGTAAAATAAGAACTTTCACCTATGTACAAACACAATAAGTGTATATTTGGAAGAAATAAACAAACAAAACTTAAAAATATAAATTAAAAAAAAGAAAAATCTACTAAATCTTCAAGAAAAAGATGAATTTTTGACCCCATAGATGATTTATACAACTAAAAATATGAATTTGAACTAAAATTATGAATTTTGTGTACAAAAAAATGAATTTGTAACAAATTGGTTGAACTTCTAACCAAAAAGATAATCTTTTTATCAAAAAAGACAACTCTCTAACAAAATGTATAAATTTTCAACCAGAAAGATAAATTTTCTAATAAAAAAAAACACATTTTCAATGGAAATTATAAAAACTTACACCGAACAAAATTAATTTTCAGCCAAAATATTTAATTTTTAAATAAATAGTTGCATTTCTAACCAAAACGATGAATTTTCAGCCAAGAAGATTAATTTTCTACCAAAAAAGACTGATTTTCTACAAAATACATGAATTTTTAACAAAATGGTTGAATTTTTAACTAAAAAAGGATCCATTTTCAAACAAAAATGGAATTTTGAACCTTGAAACAAAGAATTTTCAACAAAATAGTTGAATTTACAACTGAAAAAATCAATTTTTAATCAAGAATATTAATGCTTCATCAAACAATCTCTCACCCTAGAAAATTAATTTTTAACTACAAAACTTAATATTTTACCAAAAAGTAAACCTTGGACCAAATACATTAATTTTTAACCAAATAATTGAATTTTCAACTATAAAGATGACTTTTCAACCAAATGTCGAATATTTAAATTTACAATTTAAAAAATTCAATCAAAATACGAGTTTTGAACAAAATATTGTAACCAAGAATATTAATTTTCTACGAAAAAATAATAATTTTAATAAAATACAAGAATGGTAAAAAATATATATTTCGGATTCCAATCTTGTACAAAATTGAGAATTTTTGTCTACGTTTCTTGAAAGTTTGTAATTGAAAAAATTATATTTTAACCCAAAAAAGAAATTTTTAACAAAATAGTTAAATTTTCAATTAACAAAATTAATTTTATTTTAAAAAGGACGAATTTTAATCAAAAATATCTGAATTTTCAACTAACAAAACTAACTTTTGAACACAAAATAGAATAGTTATCTTCTGAATATTTCTATTTTCATATATTTCATCAAGTTCTGATATATTTATATTTTATTTTATTTTCTTCTTTATTCTATTCTTAAAAATTGTAAATTTATTGTAAAATTTGGTTACACATAAATTTAATACTTGAAAAGTTTTATGACCCTATTTTAATACCATTTTTTTTCTTCTCAAATTTGTGACTACTACTTTTTTTTAGGCATTCGCAAAACAATTTCACAGTTCTCCAGATGATTTGGATATGCACGTAATTTACGATGTTTCTCATAACATTGCCAAAGTCGAGGAACATATTGTAGATGGCAAACAGAAAACGCTTCTTGTTCATCGAAAGGTAGGATTTTTAAAAATCTATCACTATTTATTACAGGTCTATACCTATTTTTGAATTTTCTTTAATTATTTGAAATATTTCCGGGTATTTATAAAGTTTCTGAGATATTTTTATTGGAATTCAATAATTTGAAGGAATTTTTACGATTTTTGGGGTATTTTTAAAACTTCTAAAGCATTTTCGGTAGCTTTTAATTTGAAATATTTTAGGAAACTTAAAAATATTCCAAGGAATTATTAATTAATTTCATTAATTCGAAGGGATTTCAAAGTGTTTGAAATATTTTAGGATAATGAAATTTAAACAATTTCACAGGGTTTTATAATATTTCCGAGGATTTAAATAATTTTAAGGGATTTTTAACACCTTGAATTCTTAATTTATCCTGAATTCTTTTGTTTGTTTTTTAATTCAATTGAATTATTATAATTTAATTTTGTTGAAAATTTAATATTTAATATTTCAGCCGAAAAGACTACAAAATAATTGCATTTTCAATCCCAAAATATAAATTTTAAACAGAAAAGCTGATTTTCAAGAAAATAGTTTCTCAGATAATAAAATTTGTAACTAAAAAGATTAATTCTCAATCAAACAGTTTCATTTTTAACGAAAACGCATGATGTTTCTACTAAAAGACATTTTTAAACCAAAACCACGATTTTTCAATCAGATTATTGAATTTTCAACATGAAAGATTTTTTTTTATTTTAGATGATTTCAGGAAATATTATAGAATTTAATGGGATTTTATAATTTTGTTGTGAATTTTTAAGAATTTATTTTCGAGAAGTGAGGCATTTTGCGTTTAAATTTAAAAAGCCAAATTTAGATCCAAATTGTTAAATTTTAAACCTGAAATGGTTAATTTTCCATGCAAAATGAAATGCTTAAATTTTCAGTTGAAAAAATTAGCTTTAAACCAATATAATGAATTTTTAACTAAAGTCGTGAATTTTCAACAAATAAGATTAATTTTCCACAAAAAAAAACGAATTTTTCACAAATTAAAACCAATTTCAAAAAATACTTAAATTTTTAAATTAAAAATATCAATTTTCAACGAATTGCTAAAAATCTAATTCTAAACCCCCAAAAAATCGGATTTTCAGAAAAATAGTTCAATTTTCTACTAGAATAGTTAAATTTTTAGTTGAAAAATTGATTTTCAACAAAGCAGTTACATTTTTAAAAAGTGATGAATTTTTAATTAAAATGGCGAATTTTCCAACCACAACATTAATTTTTAACAAAAGAGTTTAGTTTTTTACGCAAGTAGTAAATTTTTCAAAAAAGAGGGAAATTTCCAACGAAAAAACATGAATTTTAACGAAATAATTGAATTTTCAATAAAAGGAGACAAATTTTCAACCAAATAGTTTGAATTTTGAACCAGATAAAAAAAAAAATTTCAACAGAAAATGGAAATTTTTTGTAAAATAATAATAATTTTCACCTTAACTGATGAATTTTCAACTAAAAAATATAATTTTTCAACCAGACATTGAATAATTAAATTTTTAGTAAAAAAATTAAAGTTCAACCAGAAAAATAAATTTTTAATTAAAATTATAAAATATTCACCTAAAGTAGTATTTTCAGTTTAACAAAAAATTATTTTTAACCAAAAAAGAAACAAAGTTTCAATAAAATAGCTCATTATTTAACCAAAGAAAATAATTTTTAATTAAAATGATGAATTTTCAATTAAAAAAAATGAATTTACAAATGAAAGATTTTATTTTTCAACCAAGTAAATTTATTTCTAGCATGCGAGATAAATTTTTAGCTAAAATGATAAATATTTGACTGGAATACTTGAATTTCAAACGGAAAAGAAAAATTTTGATACAATGGGATTAACTTTGAATTTAAAAAATCCATTTCTACCAAAAAAAAACTGTTTTTTAAAAACAAAATACATAAAATTGTAAGGAAAAAATTAATATTAAATTAAAAAAGACAAATTTGCATCCAAATTGTTCAATTTTGAACTAGAAAAGTTCAATTTTCCATCCAAAATGGAAGGCTTAAATTTTCAGTTGAAACAATTAACTTTCAACAAAACTGATGAATTTTCAATTAAAGTCATGAATCTTCATCTGGAATACTTGAATTTTATACCCACTAAAAATATAAATTTTTAACCAATAAGATTAATTTTATACAAAAAAAAGGACAAATTTTCCACAAATTACATAAATTTTCAAAAAAGTGGATAAATTAAAAAAAAATGTAAATTGCCAACGAAAATATATCAATTCTAACGAAAAAATTGAATTTTCAATCAAAGGAGACAAATTTTAAACCAAATAGTTGAATTTTGAACCAGAAAAAAATCGATTTTCAACAGAAAATGGAATAGTTTCATTTTTTGTAAAAAAAAGATATTGTTCATCTTAACCGATGAATTTTCAACTAAAATAATTAATCCTCAACTGGAATAGTTGAATTTTAAACAAAAAATAAATTTTCAAAAAATAGTTAAATTTTGCAATACAAAATTTCGTTTTTTAACGAAATAGTTGAATTTTCATTTAAAAATATAATTCTAAACCAAAAAATCTGATTTTCAGAAAAACAGTTAAATTTTTAGACGAAAAGTTAATTTTCAAAAAAGTAGTTACATTTTTGAAAAGAGATGAATTTTTTATTGAAATGACGAATCTTCGAAAAATAAAATTAATTTTTAACAAAAAAGTTTAGCGTTAAACGCAATTAGTTGAGTTTAAAAAAAAGGTACATTTCCAACGAAAAATGTAAAAAAATTGTATTATAATTCAAAAACAATTCCTCTTCGAAATCCTGCTTCTACTGTAAAAACTACTTGAATTTTGGCAATTTTTGACCTGGAACGTGAATTTTTTTAAAGAATTGAAACTGGAATTTAGAAGAAAGGAATTTAAAAAATCAAATTGAAGTCAAAATTCGTCACAATTTAAAAGTTCCTTCTTCAAAAATTTAGAAATTAATTTAAAATTTTATTTTGTTCAAAATTTAATTATTTTGTTCAAAGTTCAACTATTTTGTTAAAGAATATTTTAGGCGAAAAGACGTATTGTCTACAAAATAATTGAATTTTCAACTCGAAAGTATCAATTTTACACAGAAAAGCTGATTTTCAACAAAATAGTTTTTTTCCTCAACTCAAAAATAGATTAATTTTAAACCAGCGTCAAATTATAAATAGAAAAAATTTTAATTTCTAGAATTCAGTAGAATTCTACTGAATTCTACTGAAAGTCATGAATTTTTAAACCAAAATGACAAATTTTCAATCATATTGATAAATTTTCAACACAAAAGATAATTTTTAAACAAATTTCCAGGATTTTATAATATTTTAGTAGCTTTCAAAGAATTTATTTACGAGAAGTGAGCTATTTTGTAGGATTCCAAAAAATTTAAATTATTTTAGGAAATTAAAAAAGATTCCAAGTAATTTTTTTAGTAATTTGATTAATTTGGGGGAATTTTAAAGTGTTTCAAATATTTTAGGATAAAAAATTTTCTAGAATTTCGGAAGATATGGAACGATTTTACAGGATCTATAAGGTTTTATTCTTTTTTTAAAAAGATTTCACGGGATTTTATTAGGATTTCGAGGATTTTAATTATTATAATGTTTTTTTTAAAGCTATCAAGATATTTTAATACATTTTTGAGTATTTCACGAAATTTCACCCGATTTTATAGAAGTTCACAAAAATTTATAATAATTTAGTAGTTTTTAAAGAATTTAAGTAAAAAAATTAATATATTTCTTAGAATTTCAAAGATTTAAAGAGATTTAAAATTATTTTTTTAATTCACCTTTAATTCTTATTAATTGATCCTGAATTCTGAATTTTCTACAAAATATTTTCATCTTCAACGCTAAAATATAAATTTTAAACACAAAAGCTGATCTTCAACAGAATAGTTATATCATCAACCCAAAAATAGATTAATTTTTAGCCAGAGTCAATTTATAAACCAAAAAAGATGAAATTTCCAGAAAGAAAGAAACAAAAGAAGCAAAAATTAAGTTTCAAGCAAAGAGCTTCCTGCAAACAAGTTTAATTTTGAACATGAAAATATAAATTTTTTAACAACAAAGTTTATTTTTTACAAATAATTGAATTTTCCCCAAAAATATAAAAATTTTTATCCCAAAAAGACGAACTTTTAAACACAAATGATGGCCTTTTAACAAAATTGTTATATTTTCAATGAAATAATTTTTTATTTTTCACCAAATAATAAAAATTGTAACTAAAAAGATTAATTCTCAAACAAGCAGTTTTATTTTTAACGAAAACGAATGATATTTCTACAAAAAGACATGAATTTTTCAATCCAAACGACGAATTTTCAATCAAGTTTATGAATTTTCAACATAAAAGTTCATTTTTAAACAATTATCCGGGACTTTAGGAAATATCATTGAATTTCGTGGAATTTTATAATATATTAGTGGATTTTTATGAATTTATTTACGAGAAGTGAGGTATTTTTTAGGATTCCAAAGAATTTGAATTATTTCGAGAATTTTTAATGATTATAAGGGTTTTTTTTTTTAAAAAGCTATTAAGGTATTTTAATAAATTTTTCAAGATTTTAGGAAATATCACCGGATTTTATAGAATTTAACAAAAATAAATAATAATCTGGTGATTTCTGGAATTTATTATTTTTTGGAATTCACCTTGAATAATAAGAAATAATAATAAATTCTTTTGCTAAGAGTACAAATATTTTGTTAAAAAGTCAATGATTAACTATTTAATGGTTGAAATTTCAACCACGAAAGATAAATTCGCAACGAAAAATGTAATAGTGAATACTTCAGTTGAAAATAAAAATTATCTACAAAATAATTGCATTTTCAACCTCAAAATATAAATTTCAAACATTAAAGCTAATTTTCAACTTCTAGATAGAAAAAAATACATTTCAAACAAATTGTTGAATTTTCAAACCAAGAAGACGAACTTTCTACAAAAAAGTTAAATTTTCAACATGAAAATATAAATTTTCAACAAAAAAGTTTATTTTCTACAAATAATTACATTTTTTACAAAAATATTAAGATTTTTATCCCAGAAAGACGAACTTTTAAACACAAATGATGTAACTATAACAAAATTATTATATTTTCAATTAAATATTTTATTTTTCACCAAATAATAAAAATTGTAACTAAAAAGATTAATTCTTAAACAGTTTTATTTTTAAATAAAACAGATGATATTTCTACTAAAATACATGAATTTTTCAACCCAAACCACAATTTTTCAATAAAATTATTAAATTTTCAACATAAAAGATAATTTTTAAACAATTATCCGGGACTTCAGGAAATATCATTGAATTTCGTGGTATTTTATCATTTTGTTGTGAATTTTTAAGAATTTATTTTCGAGAATTGAAGTATTTTTTAGGATTCCAAAGAATTTGAATTATTTTAGGGAATTAGAGAATTTTCTAGAATTTCGGATGATATGGACCGATTTTACAGGATCTATAAGGTTTTATACTTTGTTTAAAAAGATTTCACGGGATTTTATTAGGATTTCGAGGATTTTAATAATTATAAGGTTTTTTTTTTAAAGCTAACAAGGTATTTTAATATAATTGAGTGGTTTTTAAAGAATGTATGTAAAAAACTAAGATGTTTTTTAGGGTTTCAAAGATTTAATGAATTAATTTGAAGTGATTTTAAAGCTTTTGAAATATTTTAGGATAAAGAATTTTCACTCAATGTGTTTTAATACATTTTACATGATTCCAGAAAATATCATTATAGAATTTCACGGGATTTTATAATATTTTAATGGATTTTAAAGAATTTATTAATGAGAAGTGAGATATTTTGTAGGGTTTTAAATATTTGTAGAGATTTGGAATTCATCCCGAATTCTAATTAATTTATCCTAGATTCTGTGTAATTTTTTTGAATTTTTAAATTCACTTGATTTTTTAAATTCACTTTTCATTATATTTTTTTGTAATTTTTAAATGTTTTTAATGTAGTTGATCCTGAGGATCAATTGATAAAATGATCACAGGATTTGACATATTTTAACGTATTTTTTTTCTTCAAATTCCTTTGGCATTTTTAAAAGCTTTAAAAATTCTTAAAGGATTTGGAAGAATTTAAAATAATTTAGCTTATTTTAAAGATATTACAAAGACATTTTTTATTTATTTCAGTATTTTAATAGGATTTGAAATACTTGAAGTTATTTTAAAAGATTCTCAGGGGTTTTAAGTGTTTAAAAAGTTTCAAGGGCTTTCAAAATATAAGAAAAGATTTGAAATATTTTTGGAAATTTTAAAAGATTCCCAGAATTTTTTTATTTATTTCAGTAGTTTGAAGGCTTTTAAATACTAAAATATTTTAGGGTATTTAAAAATATTCCACTCAATGCTACCCAATTCAATTAATTTTTCCATTTTTTTTAATTGTTTTCAATTTGCTTGATTGGTTTTTAAATTCAGCTTGATTTTTTTATGAATTTCATCTTATTCTTCTCATTTCTTTTAAATTTCTCTAAATTTACCCAAAATTTATTGTAATCAATTATTTGAATTTCATGGAATTTTTCTAAGCTTATTTCAAAGTTACTGAATTTAATAAAACGTTTTCAAATTTTAAAATCGTTTTAAATTCATTTGATTTTCTAAAATTTACCTTGAATTTTCATTAATTTCATCGAATTCATCTCTTTTATATTTAATTTATTTAAACAAATAAAAATTGTTAAAGAAGTCACGAGGGATGTTTTTATATTTTATATTATTAATAAAATAGGAATAAAATACTAATTTAGCTGCATATGCTCATCCGCTTTTTTGTGTAAAAAATAAATATTTTACGATTTTTATTAGAAGCTAATATGCATTGCCTTAAACAAATATATTTTTTAAATATATTTTTATATGTTTAAATGTACTTTATTTATAATTTCTAAGAAGTAAAAGGTTGTTTTATATAGTTTTATATTATATTTAAAAAATTCATATAATTTTAAGAGATTTCGTTTCAAAAATTTTTTGATCTCAATATTCGAAAATGTGTCATGAATTTTCTACAAAAAAAAAGACAAATTTTCACCAAATATAAAATTTTTTAAACAACTATAAATTTTCTACTAAATGGTTGAATTTTAGAACCCAAAGTGCGAATTTTCTACAAAACAATGTTCAACAAATCATTTGAATTTTTAACGAAATATTTACATTTTTAGATAAAAAAATTTAATTTTTAACAAAAAAAGATTACAAATTTTGAATTAAAATTATAAATCAATCAAAAAGCTGAATTAAATTAAAATTAAATAAAAATTATCTATTAAATTGTTAAATTTTAAAACTGAAAATATGAATTTTCTACAAAACAGTTACATTTTCAATTCGAAAATTAATTTACTGCCAAAAAAGATTAGATTTTGACCGGAATTGTACCAATTTTTAGAGAAAAAAAATATGTTTTAACTTTCTTTGATTTAAACCGTTTTTTAAAATAATTAGTTAAATTGTGATCTTTTCCAATTGTGGTAACATTCAATTTATAATGCGTATTGTGAAAATCTTTTACTTTAAAAATGTTCCATTTTAGATTTTTTTTTTCTAAACGTAGATTTTAATTTAAAGAATGTAAAATTCAGTTTTAAAAACTGACAAGAATTGAAATTTAGAAGCGTTCAAAATAACTTCAAAGTCATATATTTATAATCAAAAGCTTTTTATTAAATTAAACATATCTCAGTCTAAAATATTCCATTTTTAAACTATTCAATATGAAATTTTTCAATTAAGAAAAAGAACAATTATAAATTCAATATTTAAAATTAAACAAAAAGAAAATAAACCTTGAACGCTATAATTAAAATTTTTTTATTAAAAAATAATTTAATATTTCTATCAAATTATTGAATTTTGATCAATAATAATTTAATGCCTATTATTCTCAGAAAATATTCAAGTAAGTCGATGAAATATTAAGAAGTTTTGAAAAAATTCAAAATTAAATAAAAATTTCAAATGAATTATTAAAAATGAATTTGGAGGATTTTAAGGAAATTTTTTCCATTTGTCAGCCTTTGAAAAAATTGGGAGGAAAATTGTAGGAAAGCTTCGAATAATTTTAAAAGGTGTTTAGAAGTTCTGAAAAAAATCATTAAATAATTAAAAATGTGAAAAAATGTCAAATAACATGTAAATGTTTAAAGATTTTTAAATAAAATTTTGAAGCATTTTAAGGATTTTTAAATTATTTTAAATAATAATTTACCTTTTTAATAGATATAGAAAATTCATCTTTTTTGGGTTGAAAATTTCACTATTTGGTCAAAAATGCATATTGTTTGTTCAAAATTCAGTGATTAAAAATTAATTTCTTTGGCTGAAAATTTGTTTCTTTTTAGTTGAAAATTTATATTTTTAGTGTAATATTAATTGGGTTGAAAACTCGTTTTTTTTAAATGTAATTTTCTAACTGCAAATTAAACTATTCTAGTTTTGTTTCTGTAAAATAATCTTTTTTTTTAGTTGAACATTTATATATTTGATTGAAATTGTATCTTTTTTAATAAAAAAAATGCAACTTTGGGTTTAAAATTGAATTACTTTCTTGGGAATTCATTTTTTGTTGTTATTAAAAATTGATTGTTTTAACCGAAAATTTAATTCTTCTATTTTTGGTTAGAAAATTATTTGATTGAAAATTAATTTCTGTTTGGGTTGAGGATTTATTTTTCTAACATTTTAACTATTCTAATTTTTGTTGAAAATTGATTTTTTTAATGAAAATTCATGTACTTTGTTGAAAATGAGTATTTTTTGGTATAAAATTAATCTTTTGGGTAGAAATTATTAATTAACTAATTGTTTTTCTCAGGGATCAACACGAGCCTTTCCTCCCCATCATCCACTTATTCCAGTGGATTATCAATTAACTGGACAACCGGTTTTGATTGGCGGAACTATGGGAACTTGCAGTTATGTATTGACGGGCACAGAAACAGGAATGAAGGAGACCTTCGGTTCAACTTGTCATGGAGCGGTGAGTTTTTTTTTTATTTTATTTGATAAATTTTTTTTTTTACAATCCGGGTGGCCGCTGGATCAGGAATTTTTTATACCGGAATAAAATCGGGAAATGATAGTGAATTTGACACATTTTTAGAAGAAAAATATCTATTTAATTGCTTTTTTCATTTTTTAAGTTTATTTTCTAATTTCAGAAATTAATTGCACTTGAAATCGAAGATTTTGGATAAAAAATGTTTGAAGTTAATCAACTGTAAATGTAAGTTAATGATTTTTAAAATTGAATTGCAGTTCCAGCTTTGAAAATTGAACATTTTAATGGATAATTTTGAATCTGTTCGAAAATAAATACATAATTTATTAATTTTAAATGAAAAAAAAGATGAGATACTTTTAACTTTCAACTAAGTATTTAAGTTTTCAGAAAGAAAAAGATAAGTTTTCAAGCAAAAATGTAATAGATATTTCAAGCAAAAACAATGTTAGTTTTAAATAAAAATCAGTAAAATTCTAACAAAAATTTGCAACCAAAATTAGAATAAGTAAATTTGCAGTTAACAAACATTATTTTTAATACAGAAAAAATGAATTTCAAACAAAATAGTTATATTTTCAACCGAAGACACGAATTTTTAAATAAACTGATGAATTTTTGAACAGAAAAATAAATTTTTATCAAAGTAGTTCAACTTTCAAGGAAGTAGTTATGTTTTCAACTAAAAAAGATGAGATTTCTAAAGTTTTTTTTTATTATTAAAAATGGAATATTAAAATTTGTAGTTAAAAAAATTAATTTTCGACCAAAAAAAATCTTTTCAACAAAATCAATTTTCAGTTAAAGTGATAAACCTTTAACCAAAGAATGAATTTTCAACTAAGTAATTAAATTTTTACCAAAAACAGATGAATTCTCAACGAAAAATGTAATAGTAGATATTTCAAATAAAAACATTTTAATTTTTAACAAAAAAGAACAAAACTACTAAAATATCTAATTACCAACAAAATAGTTGATTCCTCATCCTAAAAAAATTAAGTTTTAACCAAACAGTTAAAGGTTCAACTAGGAAAAAAATTTTTCTACTAAAACTAGAATACGTAAATTTGCAGTTAAGAAAAATTATTTTTAATAAAGAAAATAAATTTGTGTTTAAAATTTATTTTCTTTACTAAAAATAATTTTAATTTAGATTTAATTTAAATTTTTAATCTAACTTTAAAAAAACGAACTTTATTAAAATGACTAATTACCAACAAATTAGTTGAATCATCATCCTAAAAAAATAATTTTTAACCAAACAGTTGAATTTTCAGCTAGAAAAAAAAATTTTCAACAAAAAATAGAATAAGTAAATTTGCAGTTAACAAAAATTATTTTAAATAAAGAAAATAAATTGTGCTTAAAATTTATTTTGTTCATTAAAAATAATTTTAATTGAAATGTATTCTAATTTAAATTTAATGAAATTTTTTTATTTAAATTTAAAAAAAAATAATTTTACTAAAATAACCAATTACCAACAAATTAGTTGAATCCTCACCCTAAAAAAAATATTTTTTAACCAAACAGTTGCATTTTCAACTAGGAAAAAAAATTTTGTCTACCAAAAATAGAAAACGTAAATTTGCAGTTAACAAAAATGATTTTTAATAAAGAAAATAAATTGTGCTTAAAATTTATTTTCTTCATTAAAAATAATTTTAATTGAAAATGTATTCTAATTTAAATTTAATGAAATTTTTTTATTTAAATTTAAAAAAAAGAATTTTACTAAAATAACTAATTACCAACAAATTAGTTGAATCCTCACCCTAAAAAAAATATTTTTTAACCAAACAGTTGCATTTTCTACTAGGAAAAAAAATTTTGTCTACCAAAAATAGAATAAGTAAATTTGCAGTTAACAAAAATGATTTTTAATAAAGAAAATAAATTGTGTTTAAAATTTATTTTCTTTTCTAAAAATAAATTTAATTTAAAACTGATTTAAATCTAACTTTAACTTAAATTGTTAATCTAAATTAAAAAAAAGAATTTTACTAAAATGTCTAATTACCAACAAATTAGTTGAATCCTCATCCTAAAAAAAATTAATTTTTAACAAAATAGTTGAATTTTCAACTAGAAAAAAATTTTTCAACCCAAAATGGAATAAGTAAATTTACAGTTGAAGAAACAACAGAACAGAAAAATTAATTATCATCTTAGTAGTACAAATTTTAACGAAGTAGTTGATTTTACGACCAAAAAAATTTTAATTTCTACCAAAGCAAATAAATTTCCAACCAAATAGTTTAATTTTTAATAAACAGCAAAAGTTTTTTAAAAATAAAAAATGGCAAAATAGCTAGCAAAAGGACGGTAAATTCCCGAAAAATAAAATGTCATTATAAAAAATATATTCAGTTTAAAAAAATATAATTTTTCAATTTTTAATGTTTTTATCTCTAAATTGTTTCAAATAATACCATTATAAACATTTACAAATTTATGCATTGGTTCTTCAATTTAAAAAGCTAAAATAATGAATTTAGTTAGGATTTAATAAAAATAGAAAATTTGTTTTTTGAAAAATTAATTTGTTTGTTGAATTAAAAATAAAAGAATACTTATTTTTTTAATGAAAGCATTTGAATTAAAGATTTCTGAATTAAAATTTTAAACGGTTTCATTACATTTTATGATTTTAAGAGTTCAATTTTTTTATTTCAATGTTCGTGCAAAATTTTTGCAAAGAAAATTTTCAGTTTCAACTAAAAATTAGAATATTTGTATTTTATTTTTTGTTTCAATTCATTATTTTCAGAAACATTCTGTTTTAGCTAGGAATTTATTTAAATTTTAAAATTCCCTGTTCGAAGCAAAAATATAATGATTTTGGATAAAATTCCGGCTTCAACTCAGAATTGGTTAAAATTTGAAAATTGCCGGTTCCAAGTCACAATTATTATTCTGGATAAGTTCCAGTTCCAACTATAAATTTGTAAGAAATTGAAAGTTCCCTTTTCGAATTAAAATTTAATTTATTTTAAATAGTTAAAAAATCCTTAAAATGTTTCGAAATTTTTTTTTCAAGATCTTGAAACGTGTAGATGTTTCAAATTTTTTCAAATTTAAAAATATTATTAAACAGTTTTTCACAACTTCTAAATGTCTTCTTAAATTATTTGAATTTTAGATAATTTTAAAAAATAAAAAATCATTTCCAATTTTTCTAGCAATATTAAAAAATGTTATTCTTCTGAAGCATTTCAAAGTTCTTAAAAAACTTCTAAATTTATTGTTTGAAATCTGCCAAACTCTGCATTTCGTTTTGGTTTAACTTTGGAATATTTAATTTATAATTACTGATTTTAAATTAAGAGACAGATATTTCTAAATATTAAATAATTGTTCTTTTTCTTCATTTGAAATTTTCGAAATTGGTTTTAAAAATGGAATATTTTATTTAGCAGTTATTATAAAATTAAAAATATTTCACAAAGTTTGAATAGAGCGTTTAGCTAATAAAAATGCTTGTTATAAAAAATCTTCGATTTGAAACGCTACTAATTTTTAATTCTTTTAAGTCTTTTTAAAAATAAATTTAAAAATTCTTTCAATTCAACTCTTAAACTTAAAAATCTAAAATGCAAAATTTTCAAAGTGAATAATTTTCGAATTAGGCATTCTAAACTGAATGATAAAATTGAAAAAGATCACAATTTAACTAATTATTTTTTAAAAAACTGTTGAAATCAAAGTTAAACGGATTGGTTTTTTTCTCCTAAAAATTGGTGAAATTCCTGACAATTTCTCGGTCCAGCGGGACCATCCTGAATATTTCATACATTAGAGAAAAAAAAATTAAATTAAGGAATGGTTTTTTGAAAGTGTCGAATTTTTTTGAATTTTGTTTTTGAATTTAGGGAAGAGCACTCTCGAGAGCGAAGTCACGACGCAACATTGATTATACGGAAGTTTTATATAAATTGGAAGCACAAGGAATTTCCATTCGGGTAGCCTCTCCAAAGTTAGTTATGGAGGAATCTCCAGAATCTTATAAAAATGTAACAGACGTTGTGGACACTTGTCACGCGGCTGGTATTTCGAAAAAGTGTATCAAGCTGAGACCCATTGCGGTTATTAAAGGCTAATTTTTCAAACATAATTATGTTTTTATGTCGTTTTACTCTTTACCAATGCGATTTCGATTCGATTAATCGAAAAAACGATTTTTTCCTTGCGATAATCGCAGAGTGTCTCCCATATTCTCCTGCATTTTACCTTTTTTTTTTTTAATTATCTTTATTTCAGAAAAAAGAGATAAATTGAAGAAAATGGAATTTTTAAACGTTGAAAATTTAAATTTCTAAACGTTTAAGTTAATCTTTAATTTATTAATCTTGAGAATTCTATTTTCTGTCATTTTAAACATATGAATTTTTGACTTTGAATTTTCCATTTTTTTTTAAATTTTACATTGGCGAAAAACAAAGGAAATCAAATTTTTAACTGCTCGAAATTGAAGAAAATTAAAAACTGAATTTTAAACTGTTGAAAATTAAAAGTTGAATGTTAAATTATTGAAAATTGAAGGAAATTGAACATTGCATTTTCACATATTGAAAATACAATTTTTAATTTGTTTAATTTCACACCGGCGAAAATCAAAGAAATATTAAAACATTAATTTTCTTTTGAAATGTCTTAAAAAATAGAGAAAACTGAACATTTGAATTTTCAACAGTAAAAAAAATTACTTTTTAGGGAGAATTTTCTTTCTTACAGGAGAATTTTCAACAATTTAATTTACAATAAACATATTTAATTTACTTTAATTTCCAAAATTTTAGTTTTTAACGATAGAATTTTCAACAGTTTAAATTTAATCAATTGAAATAGAAATTTTTTAAATTCCACACCGGCAAAAATAGAAGAAAATGGACGTGTTAACTGTTCAAAATTGAATAAAAATTTAATTTTCAACTATTAAAAATTGAAGAAAATTTTGATGTTAAACTGTTGAAAAAAAAGAAAAAGATTTTTTAAATTAAATTTTTTACTGTTGAAAATAAAAGAAATATATAAGGAAATTGAAAACTGAATTTTAAGCTATTGATCTTTGAATTTTGAACTATTGAAAATGAAAGAAAATTGAGGAAAGTTGAAAATTTAATGTTCAACCATCTAATTTTTAGTAGTTTTTTGTTCAACGATTCTATTTTAAAAGAGATATATTTTTAACAGATAAATTTTTAACGGTTCGAAATTTAGTTTTTCCTTATTTATCTTTAAATATTTGTTACTTAAAATATAAATTCTATAAACTAGAAAAGATCAATTTTCGATACAAAATCAAAATTTTAAAGTCAAAATTGAATACGTTTATTTTTAGTTCAAAAAGTACCAAAAACTAAAAAGAAGAGTTTCGACAAAAAAAAATGAATTTTCCAGAAAAAGAATAATGTTCTACAAAAAAAAAAAAAAAACGAATTTACAAGAGAATACATTATTTTTCAATAAAATTGTTTAATTTTGAAGCGAAAATGACGAATTATTTGCAAACCGTTTGAATTTTTAACCCAAAAATATGATTTTTCAACAAAAATTAATTTTCTATTTAAAAGTTACATTCTCATAATAATAGTTTAATTTCTTACAAAATCTTTGAATTTTCAACCAAACCACGTTAATTTAGAACCAAACAGTTGAATTTTTATACAAAAATGACGAATTTTCAACCACAAAGATTAATTTTTGAAGAAAAGACCAATTTTTAATCAAACATAAATTTTTATTAAAAAATAGGAATGTTTACCTAAAATGAAAATTACATTTTCAGTTAATTTAATTAATTCTCAGCCGAAGAAAATAATGATTTTTTAATGAATTCATTTTTTTAACAAAAAGGTTAATTTAAGTGAAATTAGTTTATTTTTTAACCATATATTTCAATTCAATCGAAAAATATGAATTTTTAACAAAAAAGTTAATTTTCAATCAACTTATTTAATTATAACAAAATAGATAACTTTTCAAGTAGAAAGTATAAATTTGTTACTAAAAATGTGATAGTTACATTCTTAGTTCAAAAAATGAATTCTAAAAAAAAAAGAAGATTTTTCAACAAAATAGTTACATTTTTAATAAAAGAGATGAATTCTCAACCGAAATGATAAATCTTTTTTAAAAATTTTCAACAAAAGTTTTTTGTTGAATCTTCAAACCGAAAAGATGATTTTAATTTGTTTATAAAAACAATTTAATTTTTAACAAAATGTTAATTTGCTCAGAAAAATTAGATTAATTAAAACCCAAGCAGTTGAGAATTTTCAACAAAATAGTTACATTTTCAACAGAAGACTTAAACCCAAAAGATAATTATTTTAAATTGGAAGATTATATTTCTAAAAGTAAAATAGTAAAAATTTCTAACTGAGGAGGTGAATCTTAAAAAATATGAATTTATAAAGAAACTAGTTCAACTTCCAAGCAAGTAGCTTAATTTTTTAATAAAATATAAAAATTTTCAATTAAAAATATGAATTATCAACAAAAAAGATAATTTTTTTAAAATGAAAAATTACATTTCGAAAATTGAAATGATTAAATTTTTTAATTGAGGTGAATCATAAAAAATATGAATTTATAACAAGCTAGATAAACTTTTAACCAAGTAACTAAATTTTGAACAAAATATCTGAATTTTCCATAAAAATAGTAATTTCTAAACAAAAATGGAATAGTTTCATACTGAGTTAAAAAGAAAAAGAAAGAATTTTAAACAAAATAGTCACATTTTCAACCAAAAAGATAAATTTTCGACTAAAATGGAAAATTAAAAATAAAATATGAATTTTCAATCAAAGACTCTAACCCAAAAGATAATTTTTTTAAACTGGAAAATTATATTTCTAAAAGTTGAATAGTTAAATTTTCAACAAAATATGTGAATTTTTAATCAAAAATATTATTTTTTAAACGAAAATGGAATAATTTTATGGTTAGTTACAACAATTTAATTCTCAAAACAAAAAAAAAAAAGAATTTTCAACAAAAAACTTAAACATAAAATATAATTTTTTCAACTGGCAGATTATATTTTTATAAGTGGAATAGTTAAATTTTCAACCAAGGAGGTGACTAAAAAAATATGAATTTTTAACATGATTAAAATTCTACAAAAAAAACTCAATCATCTAAAAAACGTTTGAACTTGTAAACAAACCATATTAATTTTCGACCAAAAAATAATTTTTAACAAAACGAATTTTCTATAAAAAACATAACTTCTATAAAATAGTTTAATTTTTAAATAAATAGTTAAATTTAAATAAATAGTTGAATTCAAACAAAAATTCCTTAATTTTTAAACAAGTAAGTCAATTTTGAAATAAAAAAAGATCAATTTAAAAAAAAATGAAATAATTAAAATTTCTGTCAAATATAATTTTAAAAAAACAACTTTTTTTTTAACAATCAAGGCGATAAATTTTTAACTAAAATGATCAGATAAAAAATTAATTTTCAACAAAAAAACGCAATTTCTACAAAGTAGTTGAAACCTCATCAAAACAGATTAATTTTTTCGATTAAAGTTGAAATTTTCAACGAAATGAATAAAAAAAATTGAATTCACTACTAAAATGATGAATTGTCAACCAAAAACAATCATTTTTAACAAAAAAGTTCAACTTACAACCAAGAAGTTAAATTTTCAACCAAAAAATAATTCCTTCCGAAAAATTTTGATATCTCAATAAAAAAATTTAATTTAAAATGTAAAACCAGATTAATTTAGACCCAGAAAGTAGCAATTTTAATCCAAAAGGATGAATTTTCGACCGAAAAATAATTTTTAATAAGATTAATTTTCTATAAAAAAACACTATAACTTCTATAAAATAGTTTAATTTTTAACTAAATAGTTGAATCAAAACAAAAATTCCTTAATTTTTAATCAAATAAGTCAATTTTTAAATAAAAAAAAGATCAATTTTAAACAAAAAATGAAATAATTAAACTTCCTGTCAAGAAATATAATTAAAAAAAAAAAATTTTATTTAACAATCAAGGCGATAAATTTTCAACTAAAATGATCAGTTAAAAAAATTAATTTTCAACAAAAAATTGAATATTTAAATAAATATTAAGTAATATACAATTATATTATATTATTCATATAATTATTTTATATTTATTACTTAAATTATATTAAATTTTATTATTATTTTATTTATTTTAAAAATTTAAATTTAAATTAATATAATTATTTTGTTACGACTTATTTAATAAATTATTAATAAATTTAATAAAATATTTTTAATACAAATTTAATATAATTAAATTAACCAAGAAGTTAAATTTTCAACCAAAAAAGAATTCCTTCCGAAAAATTTTGATAACTCAATAAAAAATTATAATTTTAAATGTAAAACATCTTTAAATATAAAACCAGATTAATTTAGACCCAGACAGTAGCAATTTTAATCCAAAAGGATGAATTTTCGGCCAAAAAAGTTGAATTTCTCACAAACTAGTTGCATTTTCCACCCAAATCCTAGACTTTTCAACCAAAACTAACTAATTTAGTGCGCATTTAAGGGAAAACCCCAAAAAAGGAGTAGAAAGGGCATATTTTTCAAAAAAACAGAGAAAATGAATCATTTTTTTAATTTTATCATTAATTTGTTAACATAATTTACGGACGCTTTTAATACAACATAAAAAAAATTAATGAAATTAAAAAAAAAAAAAAATCCCAAAGTCACTAATACAAAACTAGATATATTTATTTGACGGAAACTTTCGTTTTCATACAACTAAAATATATAGAAAAATTATAAATACACACTCCACGAAAATTTAACGTAACATAATTTACTAACTTTAATAAACAATCAAGCTGCGTTGGATAAAATGATCTTGGATCATTTTCCCTCAACTTTCGAAAGAATCTCCGCGCAAGAACGAAAAAAAAAAGAAGCACAAAACGGGTGGAACAAAAAGGAAAATATTATTTGCTCTTAGAAATATTTATAAATCTATTTAACAATAGTGACCCATTCATTATTGTATCTCAATGTCACTTCTTAGATATATTTCTATGATTTATATATTAAATATAATTCGTTAAGGCTTACTCAGTCGGTTCTTATGAGGAATAACGACGGGACAATATTGCAAAAATTCCAAATTGCCCGACGACTTGATTCGCGGAGTTTAGGAAAATTTTTTTCGCGAACGATTTAAAGTGTGTAAGTGTTTTTGGCCATACTTCCGGTCCTGTCCTTCGTGTCATTGTGAATTTGATAGCCTAGCATCATTTTCGATATTCCCAATCGTTCCTTCAGTTTGCGCCTGGAAAGAGAGAATTAAAAAAAAAAACATTTTTTATTCGAACAATAAATTTCATTTTCAACAAAACAGGTAAATTTTGCAAGAAAAAGATTAAATTTCTAAAAATAAAAATAAAAACAAATAAAAAAAGATCAATCATCAACCAAGAAAATTAACGTTTAAGAAAGGAGTCTCTTTTTCAACCTAGTAGTTTAATTTTAAAACAAAAAGATGATAAAAGATAAAAAGATAAAAATAAAAGAATACTTATTTTTTTAATGAAAGCATTTGAATTAAAGATTTCTGAATTAAATTTTTATACGGTTTTATTACATAAAATAAAAATATTTCCATTTCTTTATTTCAATGTCCATGCAAAATTTTTGCAAACCTGAAATTAATACTTATAGAAAATTTAAAATTTAAAAAAAAACACAGTTTAATTAAAGAAAAAGGGACGGATGGATTTTTAATAAAATTTCTTAATTTTTAATCAAATAAGTCAATTTTTAAATAAAAAAGATGAATCTTTAACAAAAAATGGAATAATTCAAGTTTCTTTCAAAAAATCTAATAAAAAAAAGAATTTTTAACAAAATATATTTATATACATTTTTAACTAAACAAGATGAAATTTCTATAAAGAGATGAAATTAAAAAAAAAAGAATTTTCAATCAAATAAAGTTAAAGTTTCAACCAAAAAAGATGAAAAGCTGAATTTTATAACAAATTTTCAAAAAAATATTTCAATTTTCAAAGAAAAGCGGAATAGTTCAATTTTAAGAAAAAAGATGGAATAATTCAACTTTCTTTCAAGCAATTATTTGAAGAAAAAAAACGAATTTTTAACAAAATATTTACATAAAAAAATAGTTCAACTTTTAAGAATAAAGATGGAATAATTCATCTTTCTTTAAAAAAATTTAATAAAAAAAAAGAATTTTTAACAAAATATTTACATACATTTTTAACTAAACAAGATGAAATTTCTACAGACAGACCAATTAAAAAAAAAGACGGATTTTCAAAAAAACAGGTAAATTTTCAACCAAAAAGATTAACTTTCTAAAAATAAAAATAAAATAAAAAAGATAAATCATCAACCAAGAAAATTAACGTTTAAGAAAGGAGTCCTTTTTTTCAACCTAGTAGTTTAATTTTAAAACAAAAAGATAAAAATAAAAGAATACTTATTTTTTTAATGAAAGCATTTGAATTAAAGATTTCTGAATTAAATTTTTATACGGTTTTATTACATAAAATAAAAATATTTCCATTTCTTTATTTCAATGTCCATGCAAAATTTTTGCAAACCTGAAATTAATACTTATAGAAAATTTAAAATTAAAAAAAAAAAAAAAACAGTTTAATTAAAGAAAAAGGGATGGATGGATTTTTAATAAAATTCCTTAATTTTTAATCAAATAAGTCAATTTTTAAATAAAAAAGATGAATCTTTAACAAAAAATGGAATAATTCAAGTTTCTTTCAAAAAATCTAATAAAAAAAAAGAATTTGAACAAAATATATTTATATACATTTTTAACTAAACAAGATGAAATTTCTATAAACAGATGAAATTAAAAAAAAAAAAGAATTTTCAATCAAATAAAGTTAAAGTTTCAACCAAAAAAGATGAAAAGTTGAATTTTCTAACAAATTTGCAAAAAAATATTTCAATTTTCAAAGAAAAGCGGAATAGTTCAATTTTCAGTTAAGATAAATAATTTACAACTAAAAAAAAACAAAGAATTTTCAGAAAATAGTTCAGTTTTAAGAAAAGAGATGGAATAATTCAACTTTCTTTCAAGCAATTATTTGAAGAAAAAAAACGAATTTTTAACAAAATATTTACATAAAAAAATAGTTCAACTTTTAAGAATAAAGATGGAATAATTCATCTTTCTTTTAAAAAATTTAATAATAAAAAAAAGAATTTTTAACAAAATATTTACATACATTTTTAACTAAACAAGGTGAAATTTCTACAGACAGACCAATTAAAAAAAAAGACGGATTTTCAAAAAACCAGGTAAATTTTCAACCAAAAAGATTAACTTTCTAAAAATAAAAATAAAAAACAAATAAAAAAGATAAATCATCAACCAATAAAATTAACGTTTAAGTAAGGAGTCCTTTTTTTCAAACTAGTAGTTTAATTTTAAAACAAAAAGATTAATTATCAGCAAAAAACGTAATAGTAGATATTTCAACAAAAAATTTGGAATTAAAATTTTTAAAAAACAGTTCAATTAAAAAAAAGAGACGAATGGATTTTTAATAAAATTCCTTAATTTTTAATCAAATAAGTCAATTTTTAAATAAAAAAGATCAATCTTAAACAAAAAGTGAATTCAACTTTCTTTCAAAAAATTTAATAAAAAAAAAGAATTTTTAACAAAATATTTACATACATTTTTAACTAAACAAGATGAAATTTCTATAAAGAGATGAAATTGAAAAAAAAGAATTTTCAATCAAATAAAGTTAAAGTTTCAACCAACAAAGATGAATAGCTGAATTTTCTAACAAATTTTCAAAAAAAAATATTTCAATTTTCAAAGAAAAGCGGAATAGTTCAATTTTCAGTTAATAAAAATAATTTACAACTAAAAAAAAAGAATTTTCAGAAATTAGTTCAATTTTAAGAAAAAAGATGGAATAATTCAACTTTCTTTCAACAAATTTAATTTAAAAAAACGAATTTTTAACAAAATATTTACATACATTTTTAACTAAACAAGATAAAATTCTTACACAAAAAACATAAAAATTTTCAGAAAATTGTTCAACTTTTAAGAATAAAAACGGAATAATTCAACTTTCTTTCAAAAAATTTAATAGAAAAAAAAAGAATTTTTAACAAAATATTTACATGAATTTTCAACTAAACAAGATGAAATTTCTACAAAGAGATTAATTAAAAAGAAAAAAAATAGACGACTTTTCAACAAAAAAGGTAAGTTTTCAAACAAAAAGATTAACTTTCTACCAAAAAACAGAAAAAAAAATCATCAACCAAAAAAATTAATGTTTAAGAAAGGAGTTCTTTTTTCCAACCTAGTAGTTTAAATTTAAAACTTTAATTTTAAAATAAAAAAAAAAATTTCGTTTAATAATTAAATTGCAATTAAAATATTCAAGAGATTAAAATTATATTGAAAATTTAATTAAATATTATGTAATATTTGGAATTAAAATTTAAAAAAAAATTAAGTCAATTTTTAAATAAAAAAGATCAATTTTAAACAAAAACAAACAAAAAACAGACGAATTTTCAACAAATGGAATAAATCTTAAAGTAAAAGAAATAAATCTTCAACAAAAATAATAAATCGTCAACAAAAAATAATTAATTTTTAACAAAATAGTTGAATCCTCAACCAAAAAACAATCATTTTTAACGAAAAAATTGAATATTCAACTAAAAAGATCACCTTCAAATAAATAATAGAAGTTAAATTTTCAGTTAAAAAAATTAATTTAAAAAAATAACAATGTAGTTGAACATTCAACCAAAAAGATGAATAGTTGAATTTTCTATCAATTTTTGACAATATAGTTCCAATTTTAAGCAAAAAAAATGGAATAATTTAACTTTCTTTCAAAAAATTTAATTAAAAAAATTGTAAATTTACATACATTTTTAACTATACAAAATGAAATTTCTACAAAGAGATAAATATTTAATAAAAAAAAGACGAATTTTCAAGAAAACGGCTAAATTTTCAACCAAAAAGATTAACTTTCTAAACAAAAAAAAAATAAAATAAAATAAAAAAAAGATAAATCATCAACCAAGAAAATTAACGTTTATGAAAGGAGTTCTTTTTTTCAACCTAGTAGTTGAATTTTAAAACAAAAAGATGGATTCTTAGCGAAAAATGTAGATATTTGAACAAAAATTTGGAAATAAAATTACAAAAAAAAAAACAGTTCAATTAAAAAAGAGATGGATGGATTTTTAATAAAATTCCTTAATTTTTAATGAAATAAGACAATTTTTAAATAAAAAATATCAATTTGAAAATTTAAAAAATGGAATAATTCAACTTTCTTTCGAAAAATATAATTGAAAAAAAATTTTTAACAAAATATTCACATACATTTTTAACTAAATAAGATGAAATTTCTACAAAGAGATAAATTAAAAAAAAAACAGACGAATTTGCAACAAATGAGATAAATCTTGAAGTAAAAGAAATAAATCTTCAACGAAAATAATAAATTTTCAACAAAAAATAATTAATTTTTAACAAAATAGTTGAATCCTTAACCAAAAAACATTAATTTTCAACCAAAAAATTGAATTTCCAACTAAAAAGATCACCTTCAAATAAATAATAGAAGTTAAATTTTCAGTTAAAAAAATTAATTAAAAAAAATAACAATATTGTTCAACTTTTAACTAAAAAGATGGATTTTCAATCAAATTCCTTCATTTTCAACCAAATAATTGAATTTTCAAATATAAAAAAACGAATTTTCAACAAATGAGATAAATCTTTGAAGTAAAAGATATAAATCTTCAACTAAAATAATAAATTTTCAACCAAAATAATTAATTTTTAACAAAATAGTTAAACTTATAACCAAAAATATGGGTTTTCAACAGAATTTCTTAATTTTCAAAAAAATAACTAAATTTAAAAATTAAAAAAAAAATTAATTTTTGATTAAAATTGGAATCTTCAAACAAAACAGGTGAATCCTCAACGAAAAATGTAATCGTTAATATTTTAACCAAAAAACGAGTTTGATTTTAAGTTAAATAAATCAGTCGACTCAAAAAAAAACTCAAATATTTAACAAAATAGTGAAATCCTCAAAAAAATAATTAAAAAAAACAGTCGAATTCAATAAAAAAGACGATTTTTTGAACAAAATAGATGAATTTTCCACCAAATTTTTAATAAAATATATTAATTTTTCACAAAAAGGGGCAGTTAAAAATTGAATTAAAAAATAACTCATTTTCAACACAAAAAAAAAAGAATTTTATCAAAATAGTTAAACTTTTAAGCAAAAAAAAAAAAAAAGAATTTCAACCAAATTCCTTCCTCAACGAATGAGATAAATCTTCCACAAAAATGATAAATCTTCAATATTAATTTTCAACCAACAAATATTAATTTTAAATAAAAAAATAATTTAATTCAACCAAAAAAGACAATTTTTTGAACAAAATAGATGAATTTTCTACTAAATTTTCAATCAAATGAATTAATAAATTTTTATTTAAAAAAAATTAATAAAAAAAAGAATTTCAACAAAATAGTTAAACTTTTAAATTTTCGATTAAAAAAGATGAATTTTTAATCCAAAAAAAGGAATTTTTCTACAAACTAGGTAAATTTGCAACTTAAATGACCAGTTAAGAACATTATTTTGCAACAACAAAAACAAAAACGAATTTTCTATAAAGTAGCTGAAACCTCACAAAAATTTAATCAATTAATTAATTTTTATGCAAAAATTTGGATTTTCAATAAAAAAGATGAATTTACAACTAACATGATGAATCTTCAATCAAAAAAAGTAATTAAAAAATTACTTTTTACTTTTTATTAAAATTTACTAAATACATATTTTTTTAAATAATAGGGTATCTAATCCTAGTTTTTTGTATCAAATTTCTTAAATTTTATTATTAAAATTTGGTTGCTTGTAACAAATTAATTTGTGTTTTTTTAGAATAAAAGATAAATGTTATATAATAATTAAATTGTAATTAAAATATTCTAGAAATTAAAATTATATTGAAAATTTAATTAAATATTAGATAAAAAACAATTAAATTAAGGGGTAATTTGTATATATTTTAATATTAATTTTAATCAAATTAATTTAAAAATTAAAATATATTCAGAAGACAAACTATAAGATATTTATCTGAATTATTATTTATTTTATTAAATAAATTAAAATACCGTCAAATTTATTTAATTATTAAAATTTACTAAATTAATTATTTTTTTTAAATAAAAGGGTACTTAATCCTAGTTTTTTAAATCAAATTTCTTTCCTTTTATTATTAAAATTTTGTTGTAAATTACAAATAATATTAATTATTAATTAATTTATATTTAACAATATATTTGAAATTTATTTATACCAATAATTTGACCTCAATAATTAATTAATAAGAACAAATTAAATTTTTTATAAAAAGTTGAACCGCTTTCGCTGTCACTTTTTTCATTTATAATTAAAAATTTACAAAATAAAAAATTCCTTCTAAATTATTAAATTAGAGGATTAATTTAATGTATATATTAAAAAAAAAATATATTTATTTAGGATTAAATAAAAATCTCAACTTATAAAAAATTAATTTAATTGTTTAATTTAAAATAAATGCCGTATAATAATTAAATAGTAATTAAAATATGCAAGAAAATAAAATTACATTGAATATTGAAATCAATAATAAGTAATATACAATTAAATTGAGGGGTAATTTGTATATGTTTTAATATTAATTATAATTTGTTTATATTTAATATTAATTAACAAATTAATTAAAATTTATTTATACAAATCATTTTACCTAAATAATTAATCAACAAGAAAAAAATTATAAAAGTTAAACCACTTTCGCTACCACTTTTTTCATTTATAATTAAAAATTTTACAAAATAACAAATTTCTTTTAAATTATTAAA
>NC_046664.1:80744177-80746044 GCF_010883055.1 Belonocnema kinseyi | reverse complement strand
AATTTAAAAACTAATTACCAATATTATTTTTTTTAAATGTATTTATTTAAGATTAAATTAAAATATTCAAGAAAAGAAAATTAATCAATTTTACAAATTCTTTTATTAAATGATGAAATTCAAATATATTAAGAAGGTAAACTAATGAGATATTTACCTGAATTTTTGTTTATTTTTAATGAATAAATTAAAACACCGTCAAATTTATTTATTTACTAAATAATTTTTTTTTTTTAATAAAAGGGTACCTAATCCTAGTTTTTTTTTAAATAAAATTTCTTACCATTATTATTAAAATTTGTTTATAAATGCTAAATAATATTAATTATTAATTAATTTATATTTAACAAAATAATTAAATTTTATTTATAAAAATAATTAAATAATATTTTTAAAAAACTAATTTTTTATAAAATATTAAATCGTTTTTGCTAGCACTTTTTCATCTATAATTAAAAATGTTATAAAATAAAAAATGTCTTTTCAATTATTAATTTAATATATATTTAAATAAGTTATATATGAAATTAAATTTAAAAATTAATTAAAAATATTAATTTAAAAAAAAATATGCATTTACTTTTAAAGTTGATGAATTTGCCTAATTTACTAGACAAAGTTTGATATTAAGCTAATTTAATACATTATAATTGTATAATTTAACTAATAATAAAATGTATTTTAGGCCCCAAAAAATTGTTGTTTTTTTTTTTTTTTGAGAAACGAAGGATATATATTAAAAATTGAAATAGTGAAATGGTAAAAAGGGGGATAAATGTTGATATTGTTACCCAATTTCCATAATGCTCGTTGAGTTTGTTGCATTTGCCGTCCAGAGAGCAAGTTTATCTTGTCGCGGCCTGACATTGACCACAGCTCCACAGACATCGTCGGAAAATTCGTCAAATCCTTCGCCAATCATGCAGAGAAGAGTCTCGAGCCAGTAGCGGTCCAACTCAGTCGATCTCTGCTTCCTGTCGAGAGTGATGAGCCATCTTCCACCATTTATGTTCGCACGGTCCTCCCACATCGGTCGGATTCCTTCTTTAAACATACTGTAGTCGCTCCCTTGTCTCAAATCCGGAATCGATTTTATGTGATTGTACAAACTGCAAGTTTACACAATATTACTTTTTTTTCTATCTCTTCAATTGGTCAATTTAACCAGCGGCTTACTTAAAATTAATTAAAATTCAACCTTAAAAAAGTTAAATTTCAACATTTTTATTAAAACTTTTATATATATATATATTTTATTAAACAAACAAATTAATTTTTTACAAGTTAAAATTTTTACTTTTATTAAATCTTAAATGAATAAATTTTTTCAAGTTTATATTTTTAATTAATTTTGAAATTTAACATAATATATAACTTAAATACATATTAAATTAATAATTTAAAAGAAATTTTTTATTTTTAAAAATTTTTAATACAAACTAGGATTAGGTATCCTCGTATATTAAAAAATATCTTAATTTAGTAAATTATAATAAATAAATAAATTTGACGCTATTTTAATTTATTCCTTAAAAATAAATAAAAATTCAAATAAATATCTCATTATTTTATCTTCTTAATATATTTGAATTTCATAATTTATTAAAAGAATTTGTAAAATTGATTAATGTCATTAAAATTAATATTAATATATACACCAATTACCTCTGAATTTCATTGTATATTACATAATATTTAATTAAATATTCAATATAATTTTAATTTCTTGAATATTTAAATTACAATTTAGATATTATACATTTATTTTTTATTAAAGAAACAAATTAATTTTTTACAAGTTAAAATTTTAATTTTGATTAAATCTTACATACATTTTATTCAAGTTTATATTTTTAATTAATTTTAC
>NC_046664.1:80741805-80744077 GCF_010883055.1 Belonocnema kinseyi | reverse complement strand
ACGTGTTATTTACTTAAATAGCACGAGAATTCTGGATCAATCTGAAAAATCTCTATCCCTTCCACACACTACCCCTTTCCCCTGCCGAGTGAGTCACGCCTATCTCGAAAGGGAAATGGCTTAATGGTGTAATAATAATGTGCCTACTGTAATAAATTCGATTTAAAACGCTTCAAATTCAGTTTAAAATACTTTTACGCAAAAAAATATATATATTTTCAATCAAGAAAGATTTTTTAATTAAAAAAATAAATAAATTTTAAAACAAATTTTGAATTTTCGGAAAAACAAGTTTCTTTTGAATGAAAATATGAATCTTCGACCAAAATCGTTGAATTTTCAAACCAAAAAGACAAATTTTCAAAACAAAATACTTAAATTTCCAATAAGGAAGGTAACTTTTTAATAAAAATGTTGAATTTCTATCAAAATATTTACATTTTCCATCATATAGTGGTAGTCTTAACCAAAAATGACGAATTTTACAACAAAACCGTTACAATTTTATCAAAAGAAAACTTTTTAATAAAATTTTTGACATTTCTTAAAAATAATTAAATTTTTCACCAAATAGTTGCAATTTTAACCAATTTGGATCACATTTCTATCTGGTCAGATTACCGTTCAACAAAATAGTTGAATTTTCAACAAAAAAGTTCATTTTCAATCAAAATTTGGAAAAAATTTGTTGGTTAAAACTGCAACTATTTGGTGGAAAATGTAATTATTTTCCCGAAAATTCGTCAATTTTATTGAAAAAGTATTCTTTTTGATTGAAAATAGTACTGTTTTGTCCGAAACTCGTTTTTTTCGGGTTTAAAATTCAAATATTTTGGTTAAAATGTTGTCTTCTTTGGATAAAATTTAATTTTTTTTTTGTTCAAATTTCTAACGTTTTATTGAAAATTACAGTTCTGGGTTTGAAAACTTGACTGTTTGGTGGAATTTGATTTTGTTTTATAATTTTATTTATAAATTTTAATAATTTATTTAATTATTGAAATCAACTAAATAATTAATATATTTTTGTAAAAAAATAGGGTACCTAATCCTAGTATTTGTAAATCAAATTTCTCACCTTTTGTTATTATAATTACGTTATAAATTATAAATAATATTGATTAATTTATTTATGTTTAACCTAATCATTAAATTTTATCTATACACATTATTTTACCTAAATAATTAATTAATGTTAACATAATTAATTTCTTGCTGAGAATTAATTTTCTAAAATTAAGTTTTAATAATTACCATTTTTTCTAAAAAATTAAACCGCTTTTCGCTACCACTTTTTTCATTTATAATTTAAAAATTTTTGAAATAGACAATTTCTTTTAAATTATTAATGTAATATATATTTAATTAAGTTATATATTATGTTAAATTTTAAAATTAATTTAAAATATAAACTTTAAAAAAATGTATTTATTTAAGATTTAATAAAAGTAAAAATTTCAACTTGTAAAAAATTAATTTGTTTCTTTAATAAAAATAAATGTCGTATAATAATGAAATTGTAATTAAAATATTCAAGAAATTTAAATTATATTGAATGTTTAATTAAATATTATGTAATATACAATGAAATTGAGAGGTAATTTGTGTGTGTGTATTAATTTTAATCAAATTAATCAATTTTACAAATTCTTTTAATAAATTATGAAATTAAAATATATTAAGAAGATAAACTAATGAGATATTTATTTGAATTTTTATTTATTTTTAATGAATAAATGAAATTAGTGTCAAATTTATTTATTAAAATTTACTAAATTAAGATATTTTTTAAAATACGAGGGTTAAAAATTTAAACGTTTTATTGAAAATTACAGTTCTGGGTTTGAAAACTTGACTCTGGTGGAATTTGATTTTATTTTATAATTTTATTTATAAATTTCAATAATTGATTTAATTATTGAAATTAACTAAATAATTAATTTTTTTTTTAAATAATATAGTACCTAATCCTAGTTTTTGTAAATCAAATTTCTCACCTTTTGTTATTAAAATTTGGTTATAAATTATAAATAATATTAATGATTAACTTATTTATATTTAACCAAATCATTAAATTTTATTTATACACATTATTTTACCTAAATAATTCATTAATGTTAACATAATTAATTTCTTGCTGAGAATTAATTTTCTAAAATTAAATTTTAACAATTGCCATTTTTTATAAAAAGTTAAACCACTTTTCGCTACCACTTTTTTCATTTATAATTAAAAAATTTGACAAAATAAAAAATGTTTTTTTCAATTATTA
>NC_046664.1:80740530-80741705 GCF_010883055.1 Belonocnema kinseyi | reverse complement strand
AAGAATCTTAAACAGGACGATTTTTAACGACTCTCGGATACGACGCAGTCGCAAGTCGACCCCTACGTTATCTTGTCTTTTACTTAACAGTCCCGTAGCAAATTTGAAAGAGAGCGGTCTCTTATATACTCGATTGGAGAAAAAGCAAAATAGAAAATTTTCAATTTAGTATAAATACACTTTCTTAAAATTGTGCTTCGATATGCAGTTACTGGGAAATTCGGAAACGTACTTAAAGATAAGTAATTCATAGCAATTCATTATAATTTCACGATAAAAGAAAGAAAACAAAGGAAATTTATACCTACAAACTAAAAATAACGCCGAGATTTTGAACCGGGGGGGGGGGGGGCTCGCTTTTTATTGTAAATTCAAAGATATAGGCCTAAAATAAACACACAAGAGGGGATGTATATATAAGTCTTTGGTGACGGTCTGAGAAGACGGCCAGATACTAACTTCCATATATCACAACGCTGCTGAAGGCTGGTGACCTTCTCAGCATGCAAACAAAAACACAAACCCAAGACGACTCTCTCGGTTCCATTTCTACTTCCCCCCCTCTCCCAACCCTCCCTTATTAACTGAAGTTTTTGATGGGACTGACGTTAGAACTACAATCTGCACCATATGACGATTTGATACTTAACTTTGACATGATTTCGACTCAGAAAATAAACTTATTGCATAAAGGTGTTAGTTGGGCGTATAATCTAAACAATGAATAATACAAACTATAAAATAGCCTCGGAAAGGACTGGAACTTTTAATAACAAAAGGCATGCACACGGAAAATCTAAATGTCATGTTTTAGGCGACGAATGGAGACTGGATGTTTGGAATGCTAGGGGAGTAAATGATCTATGTGATTTATGTGTGTCTAACAAAGAAAAAGGGATGCGAAACTAAAGACATAAAAAACGGCGTGTTCAAAGGCGGATTTGAAATATGGTCAGGAGTAGACTGTGAATCACATGGTAAACAAGGAGTAGGTCTCATTTTAAATGAAAGAGCAAAGCAGCATATCGGAGACCATGGCTTCGTGTCTCCCAGACTGCTGTGGGCTAGAATGGAAGTAGGAATCAGAAGACTATTTATAATAGCATGCTACGCGCCGGTTGATAGTGATCCTAGAGAAGTAAAAGACGCCTTCTGGGACACTTTAAATGACACAA
>NC_046664.1:80713528-80740430 GCF_010883055.1 Belonocnema kinseyi | reverse complement strand
TTGAGCCAGGTAGTATAATTTTTGACAAAAGAAGAACCATTAACAACAAATTTCATTGTAGGCGTCGCGACTAGAAAGAATAAGTATGCACACATATTCATAAACACACAGAAAAATACGCACGTGCATATACACATACATACATATATACACACATATATATATATATATATCCTCTCTTGTGTGTTTATTTTAGGCCTATATCTTTGAATTTACAATAAAAAGCGAGCCCCCCCCCCACCCCGGTTCAAAATCTCAGCGTTATTTTTAGTTTGTAGGTTTAAATTTCCTTTGTTTTCTTTCTTTTACATTAATTTTATTTAAAATAATTTATTTCCCTATTTTTTAATAGTTCAATTTTTAACACAAACAATTCAGTTTCAAAAAAAAAAAAACTTTTTAATCATAAAAGATTATTTTCCAACAACAAATTTAATCTTTAAGCAACAAGTTATATTTTTAATAAAATATATGAATTTTTAACCAAATAATGTAATTTTAATGCCAAAAATATTATAAAAGACAACATTTTAATCCAAAAAACAGGGGAAAAACAGGATTTATTTAAAAGGGGAATAGGGGAAAAAGTGTGTAAACTATAATTAAATTTGAAATTAATTTTTAAACGTTTTTTTTCTTTAAAATATCCAACTGCTAAGGCTTGCGTTTTGAAAAAATTAAAACTTTGAATACAGATTCACGAAATTAGGAACTGTTCAATTTCAAAACCTATTATTAATTTTTAAAAATTCTAATCACAAACCTTGAATGAGAAATTATTCAATTTTTAATACCATCAATTAAAATTGTGCATTTTTTTTTCATTTTTTATTAAAAATTTTAAAAATTTAAAGCAAAATGGATGAATTTTTAACCATATAGTTGAACTTTTAATCCAAAAATTGAATAGTTGAATTTTCAGTTAAAAAAAATACTTTTCTATAAAAAATAACGGGTTTTCAACAAAATATTAAAATCCTTAACCAAAAAAAGTTCTACCAAAAGAGATGAATTTTTAAAAACCAAAGACATATTTTAATCAAATAGATGAATTTTGAATTAAAAAAGAGAAATTTTGAACAAAAAATGAAATAGTTAAATTCGCACAAAAAAAATTATTATGATTTTTCAACAAAAAATGTAAAAGTTGATATTTGCAGAGAAAAAAAATTAATTTTAAATGAAAACAGTTGAATTCATACAAAGAAGGCATATTGACTAAAAAATAGTCGAATCCTCAATCAAAGCAAATTTTAAACCTTTTGAGCTAAAAAGAGATTGAATTTCTACCAAAAAGGATAAAAGAATAAATATAAAATAAAAGACGAAAATAAAATAAAAGAACAACATTTCAACCAGATCGTTGAATTTTCAACAAAAAAAGTTAATTTTTCATCAAAGAGTTGAGTTTGCAAACCAAGAACTAGAATTTCCAAACAAAATATTTGAATTTAAAAAAAAAAGAAAAATTTCTAACAAAATATAGTTAAATTTTGAACAAAAAATATAATTTTTTAACAAAAAATCAAATAGATAGTGAATTTTAACTGGACAGAAATTCTTCTTCATTAAATGAAATTTTTTCCATAAAAATAATAAAATCACTGACCAGAACAATTAAATTTCATCAAATAGTTGCATTTTTAAATAAAAACGATTAAATTTCGATCAAAACAGAACAATTTTTAAACCAAACGGACGAATTTTTAACTAAAAAGATCATTTTAATACCAAAATTGCAATAGTCAAATTTTCAGTAAAAAATTTAATTTTTAACTAAAATGGTGAATCTTAAAAATAAAAAAATCCATTTTTCAACCAAGTAGTTGAATTTTGAACCAAAAATGGAATAGTCAAATTAAAAAAAAAAAGAATTATTTTTTAGTAAAAATAAAATAGTTTATATTTCTACCAAAAATTTTTAATTCAAATAAAAATATTTAACGAGAAATTATTGAATTTTTAATCCTCTTAATTAAAATGGTGCAATTTTTTCCAATTTTTAAAGATTCATTGTGATTTAAAAATGAAATAAAGAAATTATGAAATCGAAGAAAAGCAAAATATAAATTTAAATGAAGAGAAAGCAGAGATTTTATTTTTTGTAGGTAGAAATTTTATTAAATTTTAATTCGCTAGAAGAAATTTTACCTCCAGAAGTCTTCGGCCGTGTCGACAGAAGCAATCTCGTGATTACAGTCTTCCCATTTTTTGGTTCGATCTAGTTCGAAATACCAAAGAGTCCAAGTGCATTGAAGTGGATGCTTCAAAAGCAACTCGGGATCAGAAAGTTCATCCATGTTCACCAATGCTAACTCCTTTTTCTTCATTTCCTAAAATAAAATTCCGACAAATATACTATAATATTTAGCTCTTTCAATGAAAATTCAACTTTCTTTTAAAAAATTCGTCTTTGTGACTTGAAAGTTGAACTATTGGGTTAAATTTTAATCATTTTTAATTAAAAATTCAACCATTTATTTCAGATTCATTTTTGTATGCTGAAAATTCAGTAATTTCAGAAAAAATTGGACTATTTTTTTAAAAATTGAACTGTTTTGTTGAAAATTAATATATTTTGTTAAAAACTGAAATATTTTGTAAAAAATTTAACTATTTTGTTTAAACTTTCACTCTTGTGTTGAAAATTATATTATTTTTTAGAAATTAAACCTTTCGAATTGAAAATTAAACAGTTTTACGAAAAATGCGTCTTTATTGCTTGAAAATTGAACTCTTTGGTTGAAAATCGAACTATTTTGTTGAAAATCTAAATATTTAGTTGAAAAATAAATTATTTGGTTAAAAATTCTACTATTTTGTTGGAAATTCAGCTCATTCGATGAAAATTCAACTTCTTTCCAAAAATTCGTCTTTGTGGCTTGAAAGTTTAACTATTTTGTTAAAAACTGAAATATTTTGTAGAAAATTTAACTATTTTGTTTAAACTTTCACTCTTGTGTTGAAAATTATATTATTTTTGGAAATTAAACCTTTCGAATTGAAAATTAAACAGTTTTACGAAAAATGCGTCTTTATTGCTTGAAAATTGGACTATTTAGTTTAAGTTTCATCTTTTTTTTTAGGTTGAAAATTTAACCATTTGTTTGAGAATTGTAATCTTTTGTTGATAATTCAACTCTTTTGTTGAAAATTTGTTTTGATGTTCTGTGAAATATCATCTAGAGCATCTTTGTTTAAGAACTTATTTTGTTGTTGAAAAACCAATTTTTTGGCCTGAAAATTCAACTGTCTTAAAAAATTCATCTTTATGTCTTGAAAATTGAACTATTTATGTGAACTGTAATCTTTTTAATTAATAATTCGACCATTTAGTTGCAAATTCATTTTTATAAGTGGAAAATTGAACAGTTTGGCTAAAAACTGAACTATTTAGTTAAAAATTGAACTATTTGGTTGAAAATCAAACTATTTTGTTGACGATTTAACTTGTCGAGCTGAAAATTGAATTATTTAGTTGAATTTTAATGTTTTTAATCAAAAGATTAAAATTCGACTGAATAATTCAATTTTTAGCCTAAAAATGTAATTTGTAACCAAATCATTAAATTTTCTATTAAGAAAAGATTAAAATTTGACTAAATAATTCAATTTTCAAGCCATGAACACGAGTTTTTTTGGAAGATAGTTGAATTTTGAACTCGAAAGTTTACATCTTCAACAAAATAGTTTAATTTTCAACCAAATAGTTCAATTTTAACTTAACTGTTGCATTTTCAACCTACAAATATAAATTTGCAACCAAATGATCAAATTTTCAATTAAAAGAGATTAAAACTCGACTAAATAATCCAATCTTTAGCCAACAAATATGAATTTACAACCAAATCATTAAATCTTTAATTAAAAAATATTAAAATTCGACTAAATAATTCAATTTTCAAGCCACGATCACGAATATTTTGGAAGATAGTTGAATTTTTAACTCGAAAAGTTAAATTTTCAATAAAATAGTTCAGTTATTAACCAAACTGTTGAATTTTCAACCTACAAATATGAATTTGCAACTAAATGATCAAATTTTCAATTAAAAGACATTAAAACTCGACTAAATAATCCAATTTTTAGTCAACAAATATGAATTTGCAACCAAATCATTAAATCTTTAATTAAAAAATATTAAAATTCGACTAAAAATTCAATTTTCAAGCCAAGATCATGAATATTTTGGAAGATAGTTGAATTTTTAACTCGAAAAGTTAAATTTTCAATAAAATAGTTCAGTTATTAACCAAACTGTTGAATTTTCAACCTACAAATATGAATTTGCAACCAAATGATTAAATTTTTGAATAAAAAATATAAATATTCGACTAAATATTTCCATATTCAAACCGTAAAGACGAATTTTTGGAAAACAGTTGAATTTTCAACAAAATACTTCAATTTTCAACAAAATAGTTCAGTTTTTAACTTTTTTACATCAGATAATGAAATAAACGTTTGTCATACATGTAAAAAATGAGCCATTTCATTTTTTATTGGCCAAAAATTTCTAAAGAAAGCCGAATCGTAAATAAAGAAATTTTTAATTTTTTGCGAACATGAGTCGTCTTTGTGAAATCTTTAGGAATATTTTTAAATCTTTGTAATTTCTTTGTGAAGTATTTATAACGAGCCTCAGTGAAAGCTTGAAATTTCTGTGAAATCTGTGAGAAATTTTTTGGCATTTTTCAAACCTTTTGTAAAATCTTTATAATTCTTGAAATCTTTCTGAACTATTTCTTTAATCTTTGGTTGGGAAATCTTTTGTGTATATTTAAAATCATTGAAGTCTTCTGAAAACTTGTGAAATGTGTTGAAACCTTTTGAAATTGCTTAAAATCTTTTAAATGTTTTGAAATTTTTAAAATATTTCGAATTCGTTTGAAATCACCGGAATATTTGAAATATTTGTGAAATCTTTATAAAATTTGTTGAAATCGTTTAAAATCACTGGAATACTTGAAATCTTTTTAAATCTCCTACAAAATTTTGATATCGTTTAAAATACTTGAAATATTTTTCAACTGTTTCTTTAATCTGTGTTTGTGAAATTTTTTCTGTTCGCATCTCCCAAAAAATTTTGATTAAATTCTATTAAATGTTTTGAATTCTTAGAAATGTGGTTCAATATACCCTTTTTAAAATCTTTAAACTCTTTTGTAAGTTTTAAAATATTTATGAAATGTTTGAAATCTTTGGGGAATTTTTGTGAAACACCTTTTTTTAATGTTTAAAATTCTTAAAATTTTTGTGAAATATTTTGAAATGTTTATAAAATCCTTCTTGAATCTTTGTTTGGAAAATATTTTGTATTCGTTGAAGCCATTGAATTATTGAAAATATTTTGAAATCTTTGAAATCTGGTGTAGCCTTTTTCAAATCTTTAAAATCCTTTAAATTGTTATGAAATGTTATAGATATTTAAAATATTTTGAAATGGCCATAGCTTATTCTAATTCTGAATTAACATCAAAATTTTAAACTAATAATTTTTATAATTTCTAAGTTGAACACCTCAACAAAAAGTTCCTTGAAATATTTTTATATATTCTGTAATAAACAAAACATAAATTATATCTTGAATAATGAAATTTTCAGCCGCAAGATTTTTTCTAAACGAGAAGAAAAAAAAAGAATAATTAAAATTCGAGGCTTTCTTGAAAAAATCAAGGAAGTTTTCAGGTTTTCAAGGTCATTAGACACCCTGTTTTTAATTAAAAATTCGACCATTTGTTTTAGATTCATCTTAGATTGAATAATTTGATTAAAAATTGAACTGTTTTATTGAAAATTGATATATTTTGTTGAAAATTCAAGTGTCTTCTAAAACATCAACTTTTTGGTTTAAAAATTGAAATATTTTGTTAAAAACGGAAATATTTGTTAGAAAATTTAACTATTTTGTTGAAACTTACACTCTTGTGTTGAAAATTATACTATTTTTTTAAAAAATTAAACCTTTCGAATTGAAAATTAAACAGATTTATGAAAAATTCGTCTTCGTGACTTGAAAATTGAACTATTTATTTGAAGTTTTACCATTTTTTAAATAAAAATTTGACCATTTGGTTGAAAATTCATATTTTTAGATTAAAAACTCAACAGTTTGGTTCCAAAAGTAAACTTTTTTTTGTTGAAAATTGAAATATTTGGTTTAAAATTAAACTATTTTTTTGAAAATTCAACTACCTTCCAAAACAAGATTTGATTTCATGGCTTGAAAATTGAACTATTTGGTTGAATTTTAATTTTTTTAAATTTTAAATTAGACCATTTGGTTGCAAATTCATCGTTTCTGGTTGAAAATTTCACAATTTGTTTAAAAATTGGAATATTTTGTTGATAATTTAATTCTTTTCGTTACCGTTATTTTTTTTATTTTGAAAGTTATAGGAACCTAAATTACATTATAAACTGTAATACAAAATGCTCTCGAGTGCATTTTTGATTGAGAACTTATTTTTTTCTTGACCATCCAAATTTTGGGCTAAAAATTCAACTGTCTTTAAAAAAATCATCTTTATGTCTTGAACATTGAATTATTCATATGAATTTTAATCTTTTTTAATTAATAATTCAACCATTTGTTCGAAAATTCATTTTTATAAGTTACAAATTCAACAGTTTGTTTAAAAAATGAACTATTTTGTTATATTTTAATCTTTTTTAATTAAAAATCCAACCCTTTGTTTCAAACTCATCTTTTTAGGTTGAAAATTTTATTTAAAATTGAAGTATTTTGTTAAAAATTCAACTGTATTCCAAAAAATTCGTCTTTACGGCTTGAAAATGGAAATATTTAGTCGAATATTTATATTTTTTAATTTAAAATTTGATCATTTGGTTGCAAATTCAACAGTTTGTTTAATAACTGAACTATTTTGTTGAAAATTTAACTTTTCTAGTTAAAAATTCAACTATCTTTTAAAATATTCGTGATCGTGACTTGAAAATTGAATTATTTAGTCGAATTTTAATCTTTTAATTAAAAATTTGATCACTTGGTCGCAAATTTCTATTTGTAGGTTTAAAATTGAATTATTTAGTCGAGTTTTAAACTCTTTTAATTGAAATTTTGATCATTTGGTTGCAAATTCATATTTGTAGGTTGAAAATTCAACAGTTAAGTTAAATTTTTAAATAAAAAATAATAATATATAAATACTATATATAATAATATATAAAATAAATACTAGCAATAATAATATGGATAAATATTTAACACAAAATTTCACTTTGAAAAAATCCATTCAATTGAATCTAAGAAATAGGTAATTTCTGACAATAACTTATTTTTTGTATTTAAAATTATGAATTTAAATAACAAAAACAAATTTTCAACAAAATACTTGAATCTTCAACTAAGACACATTAATTTACCAAGCAAGTTAAATTTAACAAAGTTGAATTTTCGAACAAAAAGATTATTTAGCATTAAAGAAGATAAATTTTCTATAAAAAAAGATGAATTCTTAACAAAATACATACATTTTTAATCAAGCAAAAAAAAAAAGAATTTTCCACAAAATATACGAATATTCAACCACATCGTTGAATTTTTTATTGAAAATGGAATAGCTAATATTTAATTTTTCAACCAAACTAATCAATTTTTAATCAAAAAGATGAACTTTTTATCGAATAATTATTTTTCTACCAAAAAGACAATTTTTTTATTTTTTTAAATTTCCATGCAGCAAAAAAATGTTTACCAAAATAGTTAAATTTTAATTAAAATATTTTCAAACAAGAGGAATAATAGTCTTCCAACGAAAAGAAACAATTTTCTAAAAAGTAAAGTTAAATATTATTAAGTTGCAAAAATAATTGTCAATAAAAAATAAAAAAGGTTTTCAACAAAATCGGTAATTTTTGACAAAATCGCTCATGTTTCAACAATTTTTGAACCTTTTGAAAAACAAGTTTAAACAAAATAGTTGATTTATCAGCAAAAACAAAATTAATTTTCCAACCAGAAGAATAATTTTCTACCCAAAGGCGGCTTGAAAATTGAATTCTTTAGTCAAATTTCAATCTTTTTAAATTAAAGATTGAATGATTTGGTTGCAAATTCATATTTGTAGGATAAAAATTGAATTATTTAGTCGAATTTTTATCTTTAATTAAAAATTTGATCACTTGATCACAAACTCATATTTGTAGGTTTAAAATTGAATTATTTAGTCGAGTTTTAATCTCTTTTAATTGAAAATTTGAGCATTTGGTTGCAAATTCATATTTGTAGGCTAAAAATTGAATTATTTAGTCGAATTTTAATCTTTTGATTAAAAATTTGTTCATTTGGTTGCAAATATTCATATACAAATATTTGCAACCAAATGATCAAATTCTTAATTTAAAAATATTAAAATTCGACCAAATAATTCAATTTTCAGCTCGAAAAGTTAAATCTTCAACAAAATAATTTAATTTTCAACAAAATAGTTTGATTTTCAAACAAATAGTTAAATTTTTAACTAAATAATTTAGTGTTTAACCAAACTGTTGAACTTTCAACTTATAAACATAAATTTGCAGCCAAATGATCGAATTCTTAATTAAAAAGATTACAATTCTAATAAATAGTTCAATTTTCAAGACATAAAGATAAAGTTTTTAAAAGACAGTTGAATTTTCAAGCCAAAAAGTTTGATTTTTTTAACAACAAAATAAGTTCTCAAAAACATGCTCTAGATGATATTTCAGAGAAAATCAAAACAAATTTTCAACAAAATAGTTGTATTTTTAACCAGAGTTAAATTATCAACAAAATATTCCAATTCTCAAACAAACGGTTAAATTTTCAACCTAAAAAAAGATGAAACTTAAACTAAATAGTTAAATTTCCAAGCAATAAAGACGCATTTTTCGTAAAACTGTTTAATTTTCAATTCGAAAGGTTTAATTTCCAAAAATAATATAATTTTCAACACAAGTGTGAAAGTTTAAACAAAATAGTTAAATTTCCTACAAAATATTTCAGTTTTAACAAAATAGTTAAATTTTCAAGCCACAAAGACGAATTTTTGGAAGGAAGTTGAATTTTCATCGAATGAGCTGAATTTCCAACAGAATAGTAGAATTTTCAACCAAATAATTTATTTTTCAACTAAATATTTCAATTTTCAACAAAATAGTTCCATTTTCAACTAAAGAGTTCGATTTTCAACTAAACGATCGAATTTTCAATTTAAAAAAATATGAAATTTCGTTGAATTTTCAAGAAAAAATTTCAATATTTAACTAAACTATTGAATTTTTAACCAAATTGTTAAATTTTAAATCTAAAAAAAAATGAACTTTCAACCAAATAGTCGAAATTTTCATAAGAGAAGATTAAAATTAACCAAAATTTCGATTTTCAAGCCAAAAAGACGATTTTTTTTTAGAAAACTGTTGAATTTTCAGCTAGAAAAGATAAATTTTCAACAACAAAAAATTTTCAACCAAAAATTCACCAGATTATATTTTAGCGAATATAATAACAAAATTTCA
The DNA here is from genome assembly GCF_010883055.1 of Belonocnema kinseyi. Lineage (NCBI taxonomy): Eukaryota > Metazoa > Arthropoda > Insecta > Hymenoptera > Cynipidae > Belonocnema > Belonocnema kinseyi. Next base: position 80,730,929 of record NC_046664.1, on the reverse strand, counting down.
ATAAAACAGTTCAATTTTAAACCATAGACTTGAATTATCAACAAAATAGTATGATTTTTAATGAAATTGTGGAATTTTCAACCTATTTGTTGAATTTTCAAAATTAAATAAATTTTTTATCAAAATGGTCAAGTTTTTGATACAAAAAGATTAAAATTCAACCAAATAGTTTAGCAAAAATGTAAATTTTAAATAAAAAGTAAACTTTTTAGGAAATAGTTTCAATTTTTAACCAAACAGTCATATTTTTATCAAAGAAAGATGCAATTTCTACTAAAATAGATGAATTTTTAAATTAAACATACAAATTTTCAAAAAAAAATAGTTGAATTTTCATCAAAAAAATATTTAAGTTTACTTTTCAATAACAAAACATGAATTTTAATCAAGAAGTAAATTTTCTACAAAATAGTTGAACTTTTGAATTTAAAAGACAAATTTTCAACCATAAAGGCGTATTGTTAACCAAATAGTAGAATTTCGAACTAAACAAAGAAAAATTTTGAACTAAAAATAGTAGTTAAATTGTCAGAAAAAAAATTTTTTTAAAGAAAAAATGAAACAGTTGATATTTCTACGAAGATTTTTTAAATTCAAATAGAAAATATTTTGAATTCGACAAACAAATACAAATATCAAACCCAATATTTATATCCTCAACAAAGATAAAATTTTGAATTAAAAAGACAAATTTTCAACTTAAAAAAATAGTTGAATTTTCATCCAAAAAATATTTAAGTTGACTTTTCAACACCAAAACATGAATTTTAAACAAGAAGTAAATTTTCTACGTAACAGTTGAATTTCCAAGAAAACAGTTGAATTTTCCTTGACCAATAAAGTTCCCTGACGGTATTTAATTAAAAATATATATTTATCTTAACATTATTAAAAGCACCAAAGTTATGAAAGTTTAAAAATATGGTAAAAATTCGCAATTGTAAATAAAAATAAGTTTTCCTTTCAACATCTAAGAAAAACAAACACTGGAATTTCCATGAAAATTATTAACAAATGAAATTCTTCAGATTCAGATAAAAACTTGGGAAAAAGTGATTTTCCGATATAAATGTGAAAAATAAAATCGAAATACTCTTCGGGGAATAATCATTTTTTCCAAAATTAGAAAGTAAGTTTCGTCCCATGTAATTGGTAGTATTGCTTGACCCTCAGAGTGCAGACATCTTGGCTTTCCCCCACAAATTTATTTTATAAATACACTGGAAAGAAAAAACTAAGGTCCTAAAATACCAGAAAAAAATGTGCTCACATTAACGAACAAATTATTGCGTGGGCGAGCAAAAGACTGCTTTTTTTGCCCGCTATTATTTCCTGTCTGTGTTGTATCGACAGAAGGTAGAAGAATGATCGAAGCGACCAGCATGGTCACAAAAACCAGAGTTTTTTTTCATTATTTAATATATGGACGTATAATCTTTTGGAAGAAATTAAAGAGTTGTTTACGGGGAACTTTATTTTCACTTACCGTACTTTCTTTGGAGTTAATCTCAGCCATTTAAATGTCACAAAAATGTTTGCCCGTAATTTGTCCTCGAGTGAAGCAAATCTGACATAAGACAGGAGACGACGCTAAGAAATGAGACCACGTGCACCTAGGAGAAATCAGGGCTACCAACTTTCGGATGCGAAAGAACTGCGCATGCGCATTTATTCTAACGGACCGTCACTTTCGACTGCGCATGTATAGAAAAGCGCGGGTATATTTAAAATAAATAAATACTAGTAACAATTGGGATATATATTTAACACAAAATTTCACTTTGAAAAAATCAATTCAATTGAATCTGAGAAATAGGTAATTTCTGTAAATAAATTATTTTGTATATTTAAAATTATGAATCTTCAACTAAAAAAAAAAAAACCTTTAAGAAAGTAGTTCAAATTTCAACCAGAGATGAATATTTAACCTCAAAGGAGGAATTTTCGGCAAAAAAAAAGTAAAAGTTGATATTCCAAAAAAAAAGGAAGTGTTTAATTTGAAATAAAAAACAGTTTTATTTAAATAGCAAAAACGAATTTTCAACAAAATACTTGAATCTTCAACACAGACAGATTAATTTACCAAACAAGCTAAATTTGAATTCAATAAGTTAAATTTTCGAACAAAAAGATTGTTTAGCATTAAAGAAGATAAATTTTCTATAAAAAAGATGAATTCTTAACAAAATACATACATTTTTAATCAAGCAAAAAAAAAGAAAGAATTTTCAACAAAATATATGAATATTCAACCACATCGTTGAATTTTTTATTGAAAATGGAATAGCTAATATTTAATTTTTCCAACAAACTAATAAATTTTTAATTAAAAAGATGAACTTTTTATCGAATAATTATTTTTCGACCAAAAAGACGAATTAAAATTTTTTTAAATTTCCATGCAGCAAAAAAAAATGTTTACCAAAATAGTTACATTTTTAACCAAAATAATTTCAAACAAGAGGAATAATAGTCTACCAACGAAACGAAAGAATTTTCCAAAAAATAAATCCACTTTCAACCGGAATAGTTGAATTTTCAGTAAAAAATTTGAACCCGAAAGAGGAGTTTCAATAAAATGGTTCAATTTTTTACGAAATACATGAATTTTCAACGTAAAAAGATTAATTTAAAAAAAATAGAAGTTTTTTCAACAAAATCGGTAATTTTTGACAAAATCGCTAATGTTTCAAAAAAATAGTTGATTTATCAGCAAAACAAAATTAATTTTCCAACTAGAAGAATAATTTTCGACCCAAAAGACGAATTTTCAACTAAAAAAATTCATTTCTGAACTAAAAAATTCAGTACATATACTTAAATTTTGAGTTAAAAATATTAATTAAAAAAAAATTGGCATTAAAATAGTTTTACTTTCAACTAAAGAAATTTTTTTACCTAACTCTTTGTTTGTCGACTAAATCAGATAAAATTTAAACCGAAAATTAAATGTTCAAATTTTCATTAAGTTAATGTTAAAAAAAATATATCAAAATAGTCGAACTAAACAAAAACGAAATTAATTTTCAAACAAAAAAAAAAAGAAATTTCAAAGATGAATATTTTTCTACCAAAAAGATCAATTATCAACTAGAAAAAAAAATGTTTTCTGAAAACTTGAGCATACTTTTAAGTTTCTAGTTTAAAAAATTAATTTTTAAGCACAAAATAAAAACAAATTTTCAAAACAGTAGTTCATTGGTTGAAAACTCAATTTTTTTTGTTAAAAATTAAATTTGTTTGCTGAAAAATTACTTACTTTATTTTTGGTTAAAAATGTATCTTCTTTAGTTGAAAATTCATTTTTTTGTTGATCCGTAATATTCACGGTTAAAAATTAATATTTTTTTAAGTTAAAGAATAGTCTTTCTTGGTAGAACATTAATCTTCTTGCTTGAAAATTAAATTATTTGGGTGAAAATTCAACTTTTTGGTTGATAAAAATTTGCTAAACATGCATTTTTCGGGTTGAAACTTAAATTATTTAACTGAAAATTTAAATACTTCATTTTTAGTTGAAAATTGATCTTTTTTAGCTTAAAATGTAACTATCTATTTGAAATTTTTTCTTTGTTCGCATAAAATTTATCTTCTTGGTAAAAAATTAATTTTTGTCGGTAAAAATTTTAGTATTTCATCTTTGGTTGAAAATTTACCTTTTTAACTAAAAATTTAATTATTAAGTAGAAAAATAATTTAATTTATTTTCGGTTGAAAAATCAACTACTTGGTTGAAAGTTTAACTACTTTGTTGTAAATTAATTTTGTATTGAGAATTTTTTTTCTTTAGTTGAAAATTCAACTATATGGTTGAAAATTGGCCTTTGTTGTACAAAATTAATCTTTTGAGGTCAAAATTCCATTTTTATTATTTTAAAAATCAAGAATTTTGTAAAAAAATTAATTTTCTTAGATAGGTATTCTGCATTTATGTTGAAAGTTAATTTTGATAATTTGTTGCAAATTCGTCTTTGTTCGGATAAAATAATTCTTTTTAGGTACGAAATTCATCTCTTGGGTTAAAAACTCCTTTTTTTATTTCAATAATAAGAAATTTGGTAGCAAATTCTTTTTTTAAAACTATTTTGTGGAAACTTCTTTTGTTTTTTATTGAAAATTATATATATTTTTGAAAAAAAATTCAGCTATTCCATTTTTGGTTGAAAATCGGTCTTTTTTAAATCAAAATTTAATTACTAAGTAGACAAATAATTTATTTTCTTTTTGGTGGAAAAATAATTTTTAACTGAAAATTGAACTATTTAATGTTTTGTTAAAAATTTATTTTCTATAGTTGAAAATTTAACTATATGATTGAAAATTTGTCTTCGTTCATACAAAATTAATCTTTTGAGTTAAAAATTCCTTTTTTATTATTTTAAAACCCAAGAATTTTGTGAAAAAATTTTTTATTTCTTTTATTTATGACTGAAAACTTAACTATTTAATTTTTTGTTGAAAATGTATCTTCTTTAGTACAAAATTAATCATTTGAGTTCAAAATTTGATTTTTATCATTTTAAATTTCAAGAATTTTGTAAAAAAAAAATCATTTTTTATATAGGTATTTTACATTTATGTTGAAAATTAATTTCTTTAATTTATTGGAAATTCGTCTTTGTTGGTATAAAATAATTCTTTTTAGTTGAAAATACATTTTTTTCATTATAAACATAAAAAAGTTTATTTCTGATGAAAATTATATATCAAAAAAAATTTAACTATTTTATTCTTGGCAGAAAATTTACGTATTTTGTTGAAAATTCATTTTGTATATCATTCATTTTATATATATTTTTGAAAATAAAATTAAACTTTTCCAATTTTGCTTGAAATTTGATCTTTTTTAGTTGAAGATTAAACTGTTCGGTTAAAAATATATTTATTTTATAGAAAATTCGTCCTTTTTCGTACAAAATTAATCCTTGATTTATTTTGAAAAATCAAATATTTCTTCAAAATATTTTCTGTTGAAGCTTCATCGGATCAGTTAAAAACTTATAATATTTTGTGAAATTTTCGTTTTTTGGTTAAAAGTTATTTTTTGTTATTTTTTGAAAATTCGACATTGTTGGTATAAAATAACTATTCTTAGTAAAAAATATTTTATTACTTTATTTTAGTAATACAATAAAATTTGGCAGAATATTCACTCATGAATATTTTGTCAACGTTTGTTATTGTTGATTAAAAATTATATCGTTTTAAAAAATAAAATTGAACTATTCCATTTTTGGTTGAAATTTGATCCTTCTGAGTTGAAAAATCAACCGTTTCTTCAAAAAATTTTGTTTTGAAGATGTATAACCTGATTTGAAAATGTTATTTAAAAAAAAATTAGTTAAAAAAAACTATTTAGTTAAAAATTCATGTAATAAGGAGGATTGGGAGGCATAATAAAAAATGATTAGAAGATTAATTCAAATATAAATGTAACATTTTTATTGAATAATAAACGTATATTACAAGGCCACTCTTTGTTTAAATTTTTAAAATAATTTTTTATAATCTTATAAAGAGTTTTCCTCATTAAAGTCTTGAAAATAACATTTTTTTTTGTATCATCATTAATTATTGATTAAAAATAATCAATTCGACTTTTTTATCATCTATAAGTCTTTTGGTAATCGAAAAATATTTTCAAGAAACCTCATAGAATTTAAAGGTTTTTTTTTGTGTCTTAAAATTAAAAACCAAATCCATTAATTTCTTAAATTAATGCATTATTTAATTTGCTAAAATTTCGATACCTTTTCGCATTAAGAATACAAAATTATAAATAATACAATTTTTAATTTAGTGAATAAATTTCAATATGCTAACTAGCCTCAGACTTAGAAAACGTTTTCAAATTACGAATTATGTACAAAATCCAAATTAAACAAGAGCCGAAATATGTGTAGAAGATGAAAGAATTCGATACGGAATCTAAAGTATTTTTAAAGAATAATAAATAAATTATGCAGCGGGTGAATTCTAATACACTCGCGTATTTAAATTTGTCGAATAATAAGCCTATGGTCATCACAGCCCACAAATTGTTTATAACCAAGGTTGCTGTCTGAAAATTTACTGCAATCTGAAAAATAATTTTTTTTATTATAGATTATTACAAACAGGGTGACCCTTTTAATCGAAGAAAAAAAATTCCCGGTTTATTCCCAGTTTTATTAAAAGTTCTCTTAAAAGTATTAAAAAATAAAGAACAAAATAAGCAATTTAAAGTGGATCTCAATACTCTTAATTAAAGAGTCAATCAATAAACTTTAAAAAATTTCAAAATTATATTATTAAGTTATTTTAGACTAGAAAAATTCAATATTAAAATATATAAAAAAATTTTTAAGCTCAAAAGTTCCTAAATCAGAAGTTAAGTTATTTTCATGTCTAATAGTTTAAGCATTTTTGAAAATCTTGAAAATGTTATTTCAAAATCTTGAGAAATCTAGAAATTGTTTTAAATTTTTTCAAATTTAAAATCATTTTTTAAAATTTTCAGAACTTGTTAATAACTTTTTAAATTAATTGAATTTGTCCTACAACTCCTAGAAAAATCCTTCGAAATAACAAAAATTTTCCTCAAAATTTGGATTTATAATTAACAATAAAAAACTTATTATTTACTTGAACTTTGCACATTTAAAACAAAAAATCTAAAAGCTTTTTAAAAATTGTGCAAGGCTCCAAAGGAATAGAAATATTTTCTTAATTTGCCTAGGAAAATTAAAAAATTATTTTAATGGAATATTTAAAGTTTTAAGGATTTTTTTTAATTTGCAGGATTTTCAAAAAATTGTAGGAAAAATTCTAATCATTTTAAAATTTGTTTAGAAGTTCTGACAAAAATTTGCACATACCTCGTTTAAATTATTTTAAAATGAAATTTTAAATTAATTTGGAAGCTTTTCAAAATTTCTAAATTTCTTAAGATTGTTCAAATTTTTTCTACAAATAGGAACTCTTTTTTATAAAATTTGTATTTCCAGCTAAAAAATTAAACAATTTCTTAGAAAATATAATTATTTGGTTGAAAATTGATGTATTTTATTGAAAATTTGCCTTTTTTTATATAAAATAAATTTTTTGTTATAAAAATGCAAATGTTTGAGTGAAAATTAATCTGTTTTAGTTGACGATTCCAGTTTTTGTTGGTTAAATTCAACTGTTATTCATTATTTTAATATAACATTATTTATTAAACATCAACATTTGTATTTTTTGTTAAAAATGCATATTGTTAAATTGAAAATTTAACTTCTTGGTTAAAAGTCCTAAATAATTTTTAAAACTGATAATTAATTAAGTTGAAAATTCAAGTGAATGTTTGTAAATTAACTTTTTATTAAAAATTCATCTTCTGGAATTGAAAATTTAACTGTTTGATAGAAAAATCGTATTTTTGACTTAAAAATTCAAAAATTTTGTATCAAATTTATCGATTTGGTACAAGATTAAATTGTTTCGTAGCAATTTTTTTTATTGAAAACTAATTCTCTTTGTTAACAAATTAACAACATGTTTTGTAAAGAAGGAATATTTTTTAATTTAAAAATTTATGTACTTTGTTGAAATTTCGTCTTATTTGTTTAAATACAAAATAATACATTTTTTGATGAAAACTAGTATTTTACGTCTTTTCGACTTGAAAATAAAAATAATTTAAATTTCTTCTTTAAAAAGTGATAGGATTATAAAAATATTATTCGTGACATTTTTTTTAAATTTACAAATTTTGTTGAAAGTTTTTTTGTGTTAAAAATTAAGTTTTGAAAATAAAAATCCAAGATATTATTTAAAAAATTATCTAATTGGTTGAAAATGGTCTTTGAAAATGAATTGTCTCAATTGAAAATTTAACTACACTACTTTTGCTCAAACATTCATTTTTTTTAGTTAGAAAATTCCAATATTTCGTTAAAACTTTTTGTTTGAAAATTCAATTATTTTGTTAGAAATTTATGTATTTTGTTGAAAATTAATTTTTAAATTCTATAAATCACAAAAAGAGACATTTATAAAAAGTGCAATTTTTGGCCTATCGAGGGATAATGGAATATATAATTGCTTTTATGGGTAATAAAAATAATAATATTCCTTGAAACTAACTTTTTTTGTTCAAAAGCTCAAATTCAAATATATTTGATTTGAAATTTTTCAATTTTTGGCGGTTTTTAATTCCACAATGCTGTGGTTTTAAATTTTTAAATTTCAGGAAAATTTGACGTTTTGACAGTCAATTTTAAATTTAATAAATTTAGATTTCAATATTCTAAATTTATTGGTTACAATTTCAATTTTAACCTAAGAAAAACAATTTGGAATTGCTTGAAATTGCGCAATTTCAAAAATTGAAATCAAATATATTAATTAAAAAAAATTTTTTATTTTTAAACTTTTTTGTTGCTGTAATATTTCTTTAAAAAAGTTTTTTTCTTCAAAAACTTGAATTCCAAAATATTTTGTATGAAATTTTTCAATTTTTGGTGGTTTTTAACTTTATAATATTGTGCTTTAAAATATTAAAAATTGCAGGACAATTTACGATTAAATCATTCAAAAAGTGGGAAATTTCATATTGAAAGCCTTGATGGTCAATTTTAAATTTAATAAATTTAGATTTCAATATTCTAAATTTTTTGGTTTTAATTTGAGACTCAACTAAAAAAAAAAGCAATTTCAATCACTGAAATCAAATACAGTAAACTTTTTTGTATTCTTTTTTTTTTAATGTAATATTTTTAAATTTTTCGTTGAACAATATTTAAAAAAAAATCTAAACAAGAAATTTTCAAAATAAAATCTTTTTTTATTTTACCATTATTTTCAAAGTAATATTTCTAAATTGGCTGGTTTTTAGTAGAATAATTAAAATATGAATAATTTACAATTGAAAAATATTTATATTGAAAATTTCTGGAATTTAAAATTTAATTATTATTAAAAAAATTATATTTTTTCCGGAATTGCTTAAAACTATGCAATTTTAAGAATTTGAACAGTATAATTATTAACAATTTGAAAATTCTAGAAATTTCGAAAATTTTATTTTGAAACATTCAATTTACTTTTTAATAAAGAATTTTTTTATTTAATCGCTTTAAATTGAAAATAATTAAAATTCCAAAATTTTCCATGTAAAATTATTCAATTTAGACCGCTTTTAATTAGAAATAACACAATTTTAATTTCTTTAAATTTTAAATAATCCAATCTTGAAAATACTAATCTCAAAATATTCAGTTTTTAACGTTTTAAAATTGTCCTATTTATTACAAACTTTAATCTGAAATCATTCAATTTCAATATTCTTGAATTAAAAATAAAAATTATTTATTCTAAAACGCACGTAATTAGAAATTATATAAATTGAGGTCCTTATCAATGAAATTGTTCAGTTTTGAAATTTTCTTCGATTTCAAACAATTTTGATTTAAGATTATTCAATTTTAAACGCTTTGATTTGTCCAATATATTACGTTTCAATTGCAAACGTTTTCAAATTGATTATATTAATTATTTTTTCAACGGGTTTGTAAAATTTATATTTGAAAAATGTATTGAATAAAGAATTGAAAAATTATTAGTTTATTAAATATTTTGTATTCCATAAAAAGCAATGTTTTCCGGACTTTTACCTCGTTAGGTTAAATAATATATATTTTTTTAAATTGCCTTTTATTCAATTTTATTATATTTTTTATATTTTAAAATTACCGACTTACTGATTGTTTACTGTAAAGCTGTGCATGTGCGTACAAGACAAGAGAAAAATGCAAAATTATGTAGAGTTGTTGCCACTTTGGTATCTCAGGGTCATATTTTATTCGAGATGTAACCTGAAATAAAAAAAATCAATAAATTAAATGTTTTAATTATATAATTGTTAAATTCGTATAAGTAAAAATCAATTAATCAAATAATCCTGACATATTATGTTTTGATTTTCACTAAGGGATTTTATTATGTTAATTCTGACATTTTAAATTACTGAACGTTAATTTTTATGATTTTAATAATTTTGGAAATTAAAAAAAATCAACGATACTGGATTTTTAAATATTTTTTTGAACTCTCCCAATCAGAAAAAAATAATTTTCTAAAAATATACCTCATTAGCTAAAAACTACCCTTAAAAATTAAATGTACACTAGGACTCAATATAAGCTTACAGGTACTTTAGGCTCTTTGAGAAACAAGAAAAAAAATAGGATTTGTTAAATAAACTAGGGGTGGTTTTTAATCATCTAATAATTTCAAAAATAAGTTTTTTTCTTCTATTTTACGTGAAGGCATTTAGGGGTTGTTTCATTAAATGTTTCATGTAAAGGTTTGTTAAATTTGTTTCCTCAAAATAGCTAGGGGTGGTTTTTGAGGGGTTGTTTAATAATATTGTCGGTTTGGAAATGAAACTCAAAGTTTCTTTTAAGATTCAGTGTTATTATTTAATATTTTTCTAAATCTACGCTTTCTTTCGCGATGTCACTTTGAATTTCTATCGCTAAAAGTGCTAAGGGTGGTTTTCGGAGTTTTTTAATCTTATTTACGAGACCGAAATATAATATACTCTGGCGAAGGTGACTGTTTTAATTTTTTGCTATTTGAGAATTGTTTAGCTGTTTTTGTTCCGGACAATTGAGAAGCGGTTTATTAAAATTGCTAAGGGTGGTTTTCGAGGGTTGTGGAATATTTTTTTTTTGATTGGGCATATAACTTGAAGTTTTCGAAGATAACTTATGCAATTATTTTAATTTTTAAGTATTTTGGCAGTTTTACATGTTGAAACTTTGAATTTGTTTCCTTCAAAGTGCTAGGGGTTGTTTTTAGGGGTTATTGAATTTTATTGTCTAGTTAGGGATCTAACTTGGAGTTTTTTTTCAAGTTTTCTTGTGTAATTATTATTATTTAAAAATATTTTGGCTGTTTTAGCTGGTGAAACTTTGTATTTATTTTTTTCAAAGTGCCAGGGGTTGCTTTTAGGGGTTGTTGAATTTTATTGTCGGACTGCAGATCTAATTTGAAGATTTCTTAAGTTGATTTGTGCAATTCATCAAAATTTTAAAATATCTTCCTAGTTTCGCATGTTGTAACTTTAGATTTATTTCGTTAAAAGTACTAAGGGTGATTTTTAAGGGTTTTTAAATGTCAATGTCGGAATGGGGATATAACTTGCAATTTTTCAAGCTGATTAGTGCAATTATTTAAAAAATGTATATCTTCGATGTTTACGTGGTGACACTTTGGATTTATTTCGTTATAGTGCTAGGGGTTGTTTTTAGGGATAGTTGAATGTTACTTTTTGGTATAAAATGTGATTATTTTTATGAAAAGTCGTCAACTTTATTAAAAAATTATCCTTTTTGGTTGAAAATAATACTGTTTTGTTCTAAACTCGTCTTTCCGGATTTAAAATTTAAATATTTAGGTAGAAAATTAATAGTTTAGTTAAAATTTTATTTTTTTGTTAAAAATGCAATTGTTTGCTTACAAATGAATTTTTTGGGTTGAAAATTCATATTTTCTGGTCAACTATTTTCATCAACTATTTTTCATTTAAAATAAAAAATTTTCCGCAGAAGTATTAACTATTACATTTTAGTTTGGTTTTTTTATTTTTTTTTTGGTTGAAGATTAATAATTTTTTTTGAAATTTAATTTCTTTAGTTAAAAATGTAACTATTGTGTTGAAAATTCGATCCTTTTTTAGTTGAAGATTTATCAAAAAGAACCTTTTTCTTAAATTAAAAAGACTGATTTTGAAAAAAACGAGTTTTTACGTCGACAAATGCCCGAATAATGCATTTTTTAATTAAATTTATTTAACAAAAACATAAAATTAATTAACTAATTATGAATATTACTGAAAGTATCGTAAAGTTCCCAATTAAAAGAACTAACATTGAAAAAACGAGTTTTTCCGTCGACAAATGCCCAAATAATGCATTTGTTTAATAAATTTGTTGAAAAAAATCATAAAATTTATGAACTAATTATGAATGTTGATGAAATTAATATGAAGTTCTCAATTAAAAGGACTGACGTCGAAATAAAAAGGAATTTTTCGTCAACAGATGCCCGAATATTGCATTTGTTTATTAAATTTGTTTGATAAAATCATAAAATTCATAAAAAACTATGAATTTTCTGAAATTATCATGAGGTTCCTAATTTAAAAAAACTGACATAGAAAAAAACGAATTTTTCTGACGATTTGTGTAATTATTTACAAATTATAAATTTCTTTGCTTTTTTGCTTGGTGATAATTTGGATTTTTTCGATAAAATTTCTAGGGATGGATTCTAAGGGGTGTTCAAAATTATTGTTAGGATAAGCATAAACCTTAAAGTTTTTTAAAATTCATTTGTGTAATTATTTCAAATTTTAAAATATTTTCGCTATTTTTTGTAGTGAAACTTTCGATTTCTTTCGTTGAAAGTGCTGAGGGTGATTTTTAGGGGTTGTTGAATATCATTGCTAGAATAAACATAAAACTTGGAAGTTTTTAAAAGTTGATTTGTGTAATTATTTAAAATTTTCAAATATTTCTGCTATCTTGTTTAGTGAAACTTTGGATTTATTTCGCTTAAAGTGGTAGGGGTGGATTTTAGGGGTTGTTGAATATTATTGCTAGATTAAAGATATAACATAAAATGTTTTAAAGTTGATTTGTGTAATTATTTACAAGTTATAAATAGCTTTGCTTTTTTGCTTGGTGATACTTTAAATTTGATTCGATAAAAATTCTAGGGGTGGATTTTAAGGGTTGTTCAAAATTATTGTTAGAATAAGCCTAAAACTTAAAGTTTTCTTAAGTTTTTTTTATGTTGTTATCAGTTTGAGGGAACGATAGTGTAAAATTACTTTTGGGCGTTTTTGAGAGTCCAAAAATAGCCCAAAATGTTTATATTTTTGCATCCCACAAAATTCGGGTTTACAAAAAAAATTAGCCTGTTTAATGGGGATTTAAAAAGGCCACATAATTGAAAAATTGGCTTTCGCGAGTTTTTAATGTCATTCTTATTTTTATACAATTTTTTAAAATAAAAATTGTTTCTAGTACCTACAATATTACTTTATACTAATATTTAGATGTTTGAAGAAATTGTTCAAACAATTTATTATTGTTAATAGCAGTTATCTATGAGAATAAATTTTATATACATTTTAGATTTTAGTTTCTTAGTTGCGATTTTTCCTGAATTTTTCAACTTCATTTAAACTTCTCAGAAAGAATAAAGAAATAAATGATTATATTTAACGAGAATAATTGTTTAAATAAATCATTATAATTTATAGAAATATTCAATTATAATTATGTTTGAAAGATGCAATTTTTTTATGAATTTTCAAAACTTTTAAAAACTTTTTACTTACTTCGATCAAATAATTAATCAAGGTTAATAAGAATGATTAATTAAAAAATTTATTATTATTTGTAGCAATTTTCTCTTAGAAACGAAGCAGAAAGTCACGTTTTTTTTCGAATTTTTTAACTTTTTTCGACTTTTCAGAAATATTAAGGAAATAAGTGCTTATATTAAACGAGAATTGTTTAAATAAATAATGATTATTTATAAAAATAATCTTTTATAATAGTGCATGAAAGACCTGTTTTGTCCTGAGATTTTCAACTTTAAAAAAAAAACTTTTTACTTACATTGGACGAATAAATAATTCAAATTAATCATATAGATTGTTTAAATTTAATATTATTTATAGAAATTTTCTCTTAGCATAGAGGTAGAAAGTCGCGGTTTTTTCTGAATTTTTTAACTTTTCAGAAAGACCAAGTAAATAACTGATTATATTAAACAAGAATAATTGTTTAAATAAATAATTATCATTTATAGAAATATTCTATTTGAATAATCCTCGAAACATAGGTTTTCTCTGAAATTTTCTACCCTTTTAAATTTTCCTACTTACCTTAAAAGAATAATTAATCTGAAATTTCAAAGTTTTTGTCAACTTTTCCGATAGAGTTAACAAAGAATTGTTAAAAAAAATTAATTATTGTTCACAAATATGTTCCCTTAGAATTATGCCAGAAAGTTATAGCTTTTTTTTGAAATTTTCAACTTTTCTGTGGCTTTTTAGTTATGGAATAATAATAAATGAACTTACATTAATTTTGAATTCATCAAGGCCAAGTCGAGGCAATCCTGGCAACCAACTTGGACCTTTCCACACAACTGCCAATTTATCCTTTAACGACTTCATTTTAAAGCTTTTTTTCATCAAGGCTTTTGTGTAAAATGTCTGGAATAAAAATAGAATTAAAAACAAAGCTAGGAAAACCAATACATTTTTTGAAAATTGTTAAAACTTTCTATAAATAAAACTTTAGTTAACTATTAAAATTTTGAGTATATAAGTGTATTTAAGAATGTAATTAAATAAATAAAACTAGATAATTCACGAGTCTCTCCCATTAAATTGTTGTCACTAATATTTATATTTAATTACAAAAATCTTCATATATATGGTAAAATGATTACAAAAGTTAAGAAAATAATAAATTTTAAGTAAATAATCAGGATAATTCTGAATTATAAAGAACATACCACAATTGTCAAAAATTGGATAAAAAAAGTGCAATAGCTTATATTTAAATCAAAAAAGATTAAATGTATCCAAACAATTTTTTTTTCAAATTAAACAGACGAATTTGCAACAAATAAAGATTTTGTACACAAGAAAGAAAAGAATGTTTGTTTAGATTATTAAGCCTGCAAGCCAAAAGACGAGTTTTCCCTATAAAAATTTAATTTTCAAATAAAAAAAATATGACTTTTCAGCAAAAAATTAATTTTTAACGAAACTGGTGCATTTTTAAAAAACAACAATTAAATTTCAAACCAAAAAAATTATTTTTTCCAAAGAAGGAGAAAATTCAACTGAAAAAGGTTAATCTTAAAATAAATAGGAAAGTTACATTTACATTAAAAAAATTAATTTTTAACCAAAAAAGGCTTTTTCACTAAACAGTTAAACTTTCAAGCAGACAAAAGCCTTCTATCAACAAAAAATTTTGTAACAGTGTAAATTAACTTTTACCCAAGTAGTTGAATTTTCAATTAAAAAAAGATTAATTTTTAACAAAATAGTTACACTTTCAACCTAAAAGATGAATTGTTAATTAAAAATATAAATCTTAAAAATAAATTTTTTCTTAAAAAAGTGGTTCAACCAAATCTTTCAAACAAATTAGTTGAGAACTCAAGCAAATAGTAATAATAATAATAATAACTTTTGATAAAAAAATTTGCATTTGAATTTAAAAAAAAATGTTATTAAAACAGATGAATTTTTAAATAAAAAGATAAATGTTTTAAAAAATATTAAAATTTTCTATTGGAAAATATTTCAGTTGAATTTTCACGATCAAAAGATGCATTTTTAAATAAGAAATAAGTTTCTATGAGAAAAAATGAGATTTTCAATCCAGAGACGATTTTTTAACCAAAAAAGATTAAAAATTTTTTGAAAACAATGTACTTTTATTAAAAAAAACAGTTGAATTTTCATCCAAAAAAGACTATAGCTGACTTTTCAAGATCAAAATATGAATTTAAAAACAAATTAATAAATTTGTACGAAGAAAAATTTAATTTTAATTCCGTAAAGACGGTTTTTTTCAAACAAAGAGGATGAATTTTTAACGAAAATTTGAATTTTCTACCAAATAGTTTCATTTTTATACAAGGAAGATAAGATTTATAGTAAAACAGATGAATTTTGAAATTAAGAAGACGAAATTTAAAAAAAAAGGAGTTGAATTTTTGGTTCAAAAAGATTTGAGTTGACTATTCAAGATCAAAATTTGAATTTTTTAACAAACAATAAGTTTCTACGAAAAAAATGGAATTTTCAAACCATACAGGCAAATTTTTAACCTAAAAAGATGATTTTAATAAAATTGTTTAATTCTCTGTCAAAAAGTTGCATTTTTATTCAAGAAAGATTAAATTGCTATTAAAAAAGATGAATTTTTATTAAAAATAACAATTTTGTTAAGTTGAAATTTTATTTAGAAAATTCAGTTTTCTACAAAATAGTTAAATTTTCAACAAAACAGTAGAATTTTCAAACAAAAAATAAACGAATTTTTAACAAAATAGTTTAATTTTAAAATCAAAATTTCAATACCAAAATATTAAATTTAAAAAAGCAAATTTTCCACAAAATAATTACATTTTTAAAAAAACAGCACAATTTTCAATACAAATTTATGACTTTTCAACAAATTTATTGAATTTCTAACCAAACAGTTGCACTTTTATCCAAAGAATATCTAATTTCTACTAAAATGGATGAATTTTTAAATTAAAAAGACAAATTTTCAAAAAAATAGTTGAATTTTAGAACGTGCAGTTGCATTTTTTCATAAGAAATATTAAATTTCTTATATAAGAAATATTAAATTTCTTATAAAACAGATAAAATTTAAAAAAAAGTTCAAAATATAGTTAAATTTTCGTGCACGGAAGATTCCTGTTCATTTTCCAGCACCAAAATTAGAATAATAAACAATTGTAAATAATTTTCTGCTAAATAGTCGAATTTTTAACCAAAAAGTATGACTTTCTCACAAGATTTTTATTTTTAATCAAACAGTTGAATTTTTATTCAAGAAAAATGAAAATTCTACTAAAATAGGTAAATTTTTAAATAAAAAAGAGAAATTTCATTTGAATTTTTCACAAAACATTTGCATTTCTATTTATCAAAGATGCAATTTTTCTACTAGAAAAGATGAAGTTTCCAATCACAAAGAGAAATTTTCAGAAAAAATAATTTTCATTTCAAAAATATTTCAGCTAACTTACCAGCAACAAAATAAATTTGTCAAAGTTGAATTTGCAACCAAAAAGGAAGCTTTTTAAGAATATTTTTAGACTTTCAAGCAAATAATAAATTTTATAAGTTAAAAGACCCTTGAGTTGTTACGTGATTTAGATACGGTTCCTAGCTCAGTTGTGAAAATTTGTGAAATATTTTACAAACGATTCTACAGAAGTTAGAAAATTAAAAAAAAAAAAAAAATAGGGGAGACCATGAAAATGAAATTTCTGTATTGTTTTGAGGAATAAAAAAAATCTCACCTGTAAGTACAGAGGGTTAAATGACTGCGGACTGACAACCAATCCAAAAATTAAATCTTCTTTTGGCAGTTCTTCCATAAAGGTGCCAAATATTCTGTCCCATATTATCAGGACACCACCGTAATTTTTGTCCAGGCAGTATAAATTGCAACCTAAAAATAAAGGAACTAACTTATTTAATTACAATTGAAGACTCGACAAGCAGAACCGAATGAGCGCTCGAGCAGTAGCAAGGAGTGGGGATGACGCGCAGAAAACGCGAGGAAAGATAGAAGGCAATCGGTTCTCTCTTTCGTCG
>NC_046664.1:80700516-80713428 GCF_010883055.1 Belonocnema kinseyi | reverse complement strand
GAGGAAAGATAGAAGGCAATCGGTTCTCTCTTTCGTCGCGTTTTCTGCGCGTCATCCCTACTCCTTGCTACTGCTCGAGCGCTCATTCGGTTCTGCTTTCCAAGTCTTCAATTATTTGTAATTATTATTTAAACATTTATGTTTACTAATTTTTAATTAAAAAATATAGTTCTGCTTGTTCATAAGAGTTATTTGCAGGATAAATAAATTAGAAGAATTATCTATGAGAGTCTACCACTGGCCAGAAATTATTTAATCAGTGGCGAGCCTAAAATAATTAATTAATTTAAAAACCAGATTGGATCATACCGTGATGAACTCGATGATGCTTTGGGGTGTTAAAAATTATTTCAAGTGGTCCAAGATCTTTGATAACAGTAGTGTGTATCCATAGTTGATAAATCAGATTTAATTGATGGTGTGTTATAAAATGAGAAGGTGGGATGAAAAAAGCCAGAGGAAAATAGAACATCTGGAACCAATTTTTTTTTTTAAGTTACTGTCACTATAATTTAATACTCAATAAAACTAAGCAATTGTTTCACTTTTCAATCTAAATTGAAATGAAGAAATGTGTATCTAATTAATGAATTTTTCCGAGACAAATATTTTAACAGTTCTTAAAAAATATTTTTCATAAAATTAGGGAAATAAATTCTTTAAAATATAATTCGTTTGAATAATATTAAAGAAAATCCAAATATTTTTGGTATTTTGTTAAAAATTCTACAATTTTGTTCTTTCTAGTTTCTTTCTAGTTAAAAATGAATTTTTTTTTCGAAAATTTGTCTTTTCGAGTTAAAAATTAAATTGTTAGGTTGGATATTAACATTTTTTGTATAAAATAAATATTTTTGTGTAGAGACATGAACTATTTAGTAGAAATTTCTTCTTTCTGGCTTGAAAATGCAATGATTCGGTAAAAAATGTTGTTTCTTTTTGGGACCGAAAAGTCCTTCTTTGTTTAAAATTCGTCTTTTGGTGTTAAAAATTTAACTATTTGTTCAAAATTCTTATTTTTTATGTTACTTAATTTTCAAGTTAAATATTGTTTGGTTGAAATATTAAGTTTTCCATTTATGATTGTAAAGTCATCTGTTTAAGTTGAAAATATAACTATTTGTTTAAAATTTCAAGAATTTGTTTATTAATAAAATTTTTTTATATAAAATTTATCTTCTTGGCTGAAGATTCACTTTTTTTCAAATAAAAAGTCTTCAGCTATTTTTTTTTTGTTAAAAATTAATATTTTTGTGTAACATTTTTATTATTTAGTTGGAAATTGAACAATTTTGTCAAAAATTCATCCTGCTTTTAAATAACAATTTAATTTTTGTTTAAGATTTGTCATTTTATGTGGAAAAGGAATGACCATGATCGCAAATTAATCTTCTTGGTTACAATTTTTATTATTTGATGGAAAATTCCATAATTTGGTCAAAAAGTCATCCTTGTATATTAAAAATTTTTTTCGTTCCATTCAAAATTTTTAAGTATTGAAAATTCGTTGTTTTTTTGTTTGAATCCAATTTTTTAAAAATAAAATTCAGCTATTTAGTTAAAAATGTATGTATTTTCTTGATAATTCATCTTGTTTGGTTAAAAAATTATTATTTGGTAGAATATTGAATTATTTTGTAGAAAAATCGCTTTTGTGGCTTGAATTTCCATTTTCCATTTCTGGTTGAGAATTTCATTTTAATTCCACTGGTTCCTTTTGAAATTTAATTTTCTTAAGTTGAAATATTAACTTATTTCCTTTTCGTTAAAAATTTATTTTGTTTGGTTAAGAATTTATTACTTGAGTTGAAAACTTAACTATTCTATTTTTTATAGAAAGCTTATATTTCTAAGTTTAAAAATCCACTATTTCGTTAAAAATTCATTTTATTTGCGGCAAATGAATCTTTTTTGTTAAAAATACGTTTTTTTGAAGTTGAAAATTCAGATTTTCTTGGCCAATGATTTATCTCTTCAGATAGAAGTTTAACTATTTTTTTTTGTTTTTTTTTTAACTTATGTTTTTTAGCTGAAAACCTAATTATTTTGTTTGTGACGGAAAGTATATATTTTTAAGTTGAAAATTCGTATTTTTGGTAGAAAATGAATATTTAAAAAAATTGACTTCATTTTAAAAAATTTAATTTTTAAAAATTAAGTTTATTGATAAGAATTCATATTTTCCTGGTTGAAGATTCATTTCTTTAGTCAAATATTTGTCTTTTTCGAATATTTTTTATAGATGAAAATTTATTGTTTTAGCTGAAAACTTAACTAATCGGTTTTTCGTAGAAAATTTATAGTTTTTAGTCGGAAATTTCACTGTTTCGATATAAATTCATGTTCTCCATTGAAAATTAAGTTTTTTGTTGAAAATTGATATATTCTTGGCTGAAAATTCGTCTCTTCAGTTAAATCTATATTTTTTTAAGTTCTGTTTTTTTTTCTATACATTTTTTTTTGGTATTTGAAAACTGAACTATTATATTTTTGGCAGAAAATGTCTATTTTTTATTGAAAATTCAACTATTTGGTTAAAAATTCATAAATCTAGTTGTAAATTAACTTTATGTTGAAGATTCATTTTTTTGGTTGGATACTTAATTTTTTAAATTTATTTTTACTTCAATATTCTATTTTTGGTATAGAAAGTATATTTTTTAATTTGGGTTGTTAGCTGAAAACTTAAATTTTCCATTTTTGGTATAGAAATATATTTTTTAGTTAAAAATTCTCTTTCATCATAAATGCATGCTGTTATTTACCCATTTCTTTTAGTTCATTTTTTTTCTTTTTGAAAATTAAATTTTTTGTTTGAAAACTTAACTATTCTATTTTCGGTAGAGAATGTATATTTTTTATTTATTAATTCAACTATTTGGTTAAAAATTAATATATTCAGATAAAGATTTTTCTTTCTGGCAGACAATGAGTTTTTTTGGTTCAAGATTAACTTTTTTGTCAAAAATGCTAATTTTATTGATTGAAGATTCATCTCTTTAGTTGGATATTTAACTTTCGTTTGAAAATTGATTTTTTAAAGCTGAAAACTGAATTATTCTATATTTGGTAGAAAACGTCTATTTTTCTGTTGAAAATTCGTCTTTTTGGCAAGAAATTAATCTTTTTGGTGGAAAATTATCTCTTTTATTGAAAATTCATATCTTCTTGTTTAAAGGTTCATCTTTTTATTTGGATATTTGACTTTTTTTTAAAATAATTTTTGTTTATTTATTTTTTATAGTTGAAAACTCAAATATTATATTTTTGAAAGAAAACGTCTATTATTTAATTTGAAGTTTAAACTATTCTTTAAAAGTTCGTATTAAAAATAAAAATTTCTAAAGATTTCAAGGGGTTTTAAAAATTATGAAAATTCTCAAAAACTATTTCTTTAGAATTGCTAAAAATGTCATGAAATTTAAGATTTCAACAGACGTCAATATATTTTAAACGTTTCACAAAGACTTAAAGATTTTTTTATTTTCGTAAACTTGGCATTTAAATTAAAAATCTCTATTATTTTTAATAGCAACTACTAAATTTTTTTTATTGAAAATTCATCTTTTTTTGGTTCAAAATTCAACTACTAGGTTCAATGTTTGAACCGATTTGTTAAACAAATTTTTTGGTAGAAAATGAATCTTCTTGATTTTCCGTTTTTGTGTTGAAGCTTCATTAGTTGAAAATTATTTTGTTTAAATTAAAAACTGATCGTTTCAATGATAATAGACTTTTCAATTTTTTTTTGGAAATTCACATGTTTTGATTGAAAATTCAACTACTTGATTGAATACAAAAATACAAAAAAAAATATTTTTGGTCGAAGATTCATTTCTTTGGTTGAAAATTTATCTATACTTAATTGAAAACTAAATCACCTTATTCTTTTTTAGTAGAAAATTAATCTTCTTTGTTGAAAATTTATCTTTTTGATTAAAAAATTAACTATGCCCGGCAGAGTTTTAACTTTTGAACTACTGCAAAATACAAACTTATTTTTTGACCAAAATTTTGGGAAGAAATGGTAGAACCTATTGAAACGTGGAAGAATTATTTCACAGGCGGCGAAGTTCAGTTAATTTTGAATTGTTTAAAACAAACGATTATTTAACAATAAAAAAATGTTTTTTACTACCGAACGATTTTTTACCGTAAAGTATACTTCGTAAAAAAATGTTCATAACTCAATTATTTCGATGAACAGTTTGCGAGTAATCCATTTTTTGAAAAAAAATTATCAATAACTTTGATTGTTAATAACTTGAAAAAAAATTTTGTCGCAAAATTATTTAAGAGGAGTTATTTTTATTTAAAAACGAATCGAAGACTGTATAAATTGATCGAAAATAGAACTATCGATTTAAAAGTGGCACACTTGAGATATTTTGATCCAGTTAACCCTTAAACTGTACACTTTCAAATACAACTTCAGATATTTTTGGTTAAAAAAATAATTTGTTTTGAAATAATGCAAAATAGGTAAAAGTACCTCCAAAGCCTCAGTGATAATTGAAGTTAAAAAAAAAAAAGAAAAAAAATACTTTAAAAGAAAACGTAGACAATCGGAGAAAAATTGTAAAGCTCCTTGGGTCACTGACACCCAGTGTGCAGTTTGTGGGTTAAAAAACTTTAATAAGAATTTTTAGTTAAAACTTAAACTGTTTAACTAAAAATTCATTTATTTCGTTAAGAATACGTCTCAAAAAAAGAAATTTCAAACTACTTCAAGGATGTTCCAAGATTTCAAAAACGTGATTTCGTGAAAAATCGTTTCTTTCCCCCCTATTCTAGAGAATTATGTCCTGTGAAGCTTATTATTGCTATAGGAAATTGAATTTTTTTGTTAACTTTTCAGTTGAAAATTCAACTCTTTTTTTGAAAGTTTGTCTTTTTTATTTTAAAGTTTACCTGCTTTAGCAGAAATTAAATCTTTTTTTGATAAAAATGCAACTGTTTGGTTAGAAATTAAGCTATTATACTATTTTCTTTTAAACTGAACTATTTCGTAGAAAATTTACTTGTTGTTTAAAATTTATATTTTGGTGTTGAAAAATGAATTGAAATATTTTCTGGATGAAAGTTTCACTTATAAAAAAAATTTGTTTTTTATTTCAAATTCACATATTTTAGTACAAAATTGATCTTTTTTTAATAAAAATACGACTATTTGGCAGATAATTTAACTATTTTGTTAAAAATTCGTCTTTTTGGATTGAAAATTTAATTTTTTTAGCAGAAACTTATTTTTTGTTACAAAAATTCAATTTTTGATGTTACTGAGTTAAACTGGAATCTTTTTTGGATAAAATCTCATCTTTTTTTGTAATAAAAAATTCTTATACTTTAAGATAAATTTAATATTTTTTGATAAAAATGCAAATATTTGCTAGAGAATTCAAAAATTTTGTTTAAAAGTCATCCTTTTTTTATTAAAAATTCGTCTTTTTGAATTAAAAATTCAATTTTTTGATAGAAACTTTTTGGTTAAAAATCGTTCTGCTTTGCTTGATTATTTAACTAATTTGTTTAAAACATTTGGTTGAATCGCTTTGTTAACTACATTGTAAAATTTTGTTTATTAAAGGCTTATATCTGGTTGAAAATTAAACTGTTTAGTGGAAAATACTTCTTTTTTGTTTTTTTTTAGTATTCATTTTTAAAAGAAAATGGAACTTTACAATTTTTTAAGATTGATCTTTTTTATTCAAAAATTTCTTTTTTTTGCGTAAAAATGCATCAGTTTCGTGTAAAATTAATTTTTTGTTGAACAGTCATATTTTTTGTTTGAAAATTGAATTTTTATAAAGAAAATTTGTCTTCAGGTTTGAAGGTTCAATAATTTAGATAAACTTTTATTTATTTTTGAGTAAAAAATCTTTATTTGTTGGAAAATAGTCTTTTGGTTTTTAAATTCTTTTCTTTGTATAAATTTCATTCTTTTTTTATTTAAAATATAAACTATGACACTTTTTTTAGTATTTGCTTTTTTAGGTTGAATATTTAACTATTATGTTAAAAATTCCAGTATTTTGTTAAAGAGTTATCTTTTAAAGTAGCAAAAACTTTTTTTGTTTCTTTGAATTAATCTAATACATTTGAAAATTTTAAATTTGTATGTGAAAACACTGCAATTCCTGAATATGTCTGAGTTAGAAAATAATTTATATTCAATCGCTGATATAACCTGAACAATAAAAATATTGTTAAAAATCATAAATTCTCTTAAATACTTTTAAATTCTCCTAAATTCTGTCATATTCTCGGTTATATAACCTGAACTTAAATTCTCGGTAATTTAAGAACTCTAGTTGTTATATAGAATTATATATAACTAAAAAAAATAAGAATAAGAAAAAGATAGGACTAATAGGGGATAAGGGATCGCATTCCTGGTGATACAGGTACAGATAGATCAGAAAATAAGCACACAAGAAGGGAATGAAATGAAATACGTGTTGCGTGTTGAACTTACGAAGCTGCACAACTGTTGCAAAAGAGACTGCCGCAGACCAACCACAAGATTAAATTCCTCACTGCTGTGATGAACTTGATGCTGAGCCCATAAAATGTGCACCTCTGTAAACGGGAGTTTTTATGCTTTAACCCATTAAGGCCCAGGCAAAAACTGGGGCAAATAGCATCAAACTACTATTCCATTCATAGCATGATAGAAAAATAAAATATACGTATTTTTTCTTTCTTCGTTTGCAATTGGTTATAACAAATTATTTAAACAATATACACTAAAACTCGTTATTTTATAAATTACATTTTTCCGAAAAAAAGATGTTCTTCTTTCGCTCCACTGGGAATCGAACCACAGAACTTCAAATCGCCGGTCGTGTGCTTTCCCAATAAGCTATTAGAGAGATCGAGAGAAGAGTCAAATTTATTAAGGAATCTATGTCATCAGAGAATATCAGAATTGATTAACGTCTTTACAGACTAGATGGATTTTATTTTATTTTAAAAAACTATCACTAATCGATTCTAAAGGAGAAATTATAAAGAAAAACTATATAATATTTATTATTCAGATTTCAGTTTGTTAGTATACAACGGTCATAAACAATTGCATGATGGAGGGTGAAAGTGACTATGTCAAGTCTCAACCAAAATCCGAGTCAGATAGAATCAAACTAACTATTCCATTCATAGCAAATGGAAAAATAAAATAAACGTATTTTTTCTTCTGTCATTTGCAATTGTTTATAAAAATCAATTTAAACAATTATGTAGGCTTTCTTCATCAGTCTTCCTGTAGAATCGATTGTTGCAGTCAGTTTTAAAAAATGATGACTCAGTATACGAGGTCTGTTCAAAAAATACGCGGACTGTTTGAATTTCGCGGCTCGAGTTGGTTTCAGGAGAATCCGCTTGGTGTCGCTAAGTTCGTACAGATCAGCTGTTTAAAACGCGGTATTCCAGTTGCAGATATCTACATTTGTTGACCAGCTACACGGTTTTAAGTAGAGTATTTTTTTCGTTTGTCGGATTGTAAAATGGACAGCCTGAAAGAGCAACGAATTGCTGTGAAATTTTGTGTGAAACTCGGGAAATCTGCTACTGAAACATTTGCCATGCTCAACACGGCCTACGGTGATGTTGCCATGAAGCGTACTGCATGTTTCAAGTGGCATGAACGTTTCAAGGGTGGCCGACAGTCGATTGACGATGACGAGCGTCCTGGGCGTCCTTCAACGTCAACTGACGACCCAAACGTTGATCAGGCTTAGGGAGCTTGCCGAAGAGTGTGGGATATCAGTGTGGGATATCAGATTTTGACCGAAAAATTGAAGATGCACCGCGTCACTGCAAAATTTGTGCCACGCCTCCAACTTACTCAGTACTTAGAACTCATGAGTTTTTGGCCAAACACTCGATTACTGTTCTTCCCCACCCCCCATACTCACCTGACCTTGCTCCTTGTGACTTTTTTTTTGTTCCCAAAACTAAAAAAACCCCTCAAAGGAAGAAGATTTGAGACGATTTCGGAGATTAAGGCAAATGCGACGAAGGAGCTGAAAGCCATCACAAAAGAAGCGTACCAGGACTGTTTCAACAAGTAAAACACCGTTGGGATAAGTGTGTGCGTTGGGGAGGAGAGTAGTTTGAAGGAGACCCAGACGTGTAACTTCCAAATAAAGTATTTTTTTTATGACCTCAATCCGCGTATTTTTTGAACAGACCTCGTAATTGGGCCCCTGGAAAGCAGAACGTCCTGAGCGCGCGAGACGAGTTTGCCTAGTAGGTAAGGGCGGGGATAACGCGTTGCTACGGGCCGCATTAATTCGACACAAAATTTTTAAATCGCGATTACTCCGGTATTAATGGTCGTATCGAGATGATCGTATCAATCTGATTTGATTTTTCGAAATGAGTATAAATTTATCAACGCTCGACTCAGGTCGCGCCAATTTTGCAGTTCCGTCAAATGCGCGCGGCGCATCGCGATGGAATTTCATGTAAAACAATTAACTGCGAAGAAGCATCAATATAGGAACATGTTTTATATGCAACACAGCAATACATTTGAAAAAATTAAATTGAATACTGTTTAAAAAAACTTCTGAAAGCATATTTTTGAAATACCTCACTTTACATCTGTCAATTACATCGTTCGCCGAGGGATTTTTAGAATCCGCAACATTCCATAGATTCGCATTTGTTTGGTCCTTGACAAACAAATGACTATCGGCGCGACCTTGGTCGAGTGTTGACATATTTATGCGTTTTTGAGCGGTAAAAGGCAAACATATTTATGCTCGTCATTTCTACAAATCAAATCCAGCTGAATTTTTGATATAATATAGATTAATGTACATGCACTTGATAAGTATTGGTCGTTTTGGACAATACGAAAATTTATAGCGACGTTTTTGAGTTCGAAGTTGTGAAAACTTCGTGTTCACTTTGGGAATTGAATTTATACGGAACGAGCTATGATTCTATATTCATCAGAAGCGGTAAGGACTGACGAAAATTACTATCTAAAAATCATCTCGATACGACCATTCATGCCGGAGTAATCGCGATTTAAAAATTTTGTGTCCAATTAATGCGGCCCGTAGCAACGCGTTATCCCCTCCCTTACTTACTAGGCAAACTCGTCTCGCGCGTTCAGAACGTTCTGCTTTCCAGGGGCTCAATTTGTTTCAACAATTTTTTATAAAAAATTGAAAATGACATAAGAAAAAAAATGGTATGTTTCATTTTTCCATTTTTCTATGGATGCAATATTTAGTTTGACGTTACCTGACTCTTATTTTGCTTGGGACTAGACATGGTCAGTTTCATTCGCAATCATGTAATTGTTTATGACTTTTTTATACTGAAAAACTTAAGTCCGACTAAGAAACATTATATAGGTTTTCTTCATAATTTTTCCTGTGAAATCGATTACCGCAGTCAGTTTTTCGAAATAATGATGTTCAGTATAACTTTCAAAAATAATTTGTTAATAACAATTGCAAATGATATAAAAAATAGAAATATTTCATTTCTCCATTTTGCTATGGATGCAATAATTAGTTTGATGCTACCTGACTCGGATTTTGCTTTGGACTTGAAATAGTTGCTTTCACTCTACCATGCTATTGTTTATGACGGTTTTATACTAACAAACTGAAGTATGACTAAGAAATGTTATATACGTTTTCTTCATCAGTTTTCCGGTAGAATCGATTGGTGCAGTCAGTTTTTCAAAATAATGAGTTTCACTGCAATTTGTTTAAGTAATTTTCTATAAATAATTGCTAATGACATAAGAAAAAATAGGTACATTTTATTTTTTTATTTTGTTATGGATGCAATAATTAGTTTAATGCTACCTGACTCGGATTTTGCTTTGGACTTGAAATAGTTGCTTTCACTCTCCATCATGCTATTGTTTATGACCGTTTTATACCAACAAAATGAAGTCTGATTAAGAAATGTTATATAAGTTTTTTGCATAGTTTTCTCTGTAGAATCAATTGGTGCATTCGTTTTTTTTTTTTTTAAATAAAGACTTTTAGTAGAATTTGTTTCAATAATTTTTTATAAACAATTGCAAATGACATAACAAAAATTCATATGTTTTATTTTTTAATTTTGCTATGGATGCAATAAATAGTTTAATGCTACCTGACTCGGATTTTGATTGGGACTTGAATTAGTCACTTTCACTTTCTATCATGTAATTGTTTATGACCGTTTTACACTAACAAAATGAAGTCTGACTAAGAAATATGATATATATTTTCCTTATCATTTTTCCTTTAGAATCGATTTGTGCAGTCCGTTTTTTCAAAATAATGTGTTTTAGTATAAATTATTTTAATGATTTTTCATCAACAATTGTAAATGACATAAGAAAAAATACGTATATTTTATTTTCCCATTATGCTAGCAATGGAATAGTTAGGATGATGCTATCTGCTCCAGTTTTTTCCTGGACCTTAATGGGTTAATTCGTGAGACGACACTCGACGATAAGTTGATTGGATAAATAACCATGGTTTGCTCGATGCACCCAGTAGTAGCAGAAGTCGACCCCTATTGCAGTTATGTACCATGTCCACGGGGATTCCCAGGCTAGGGCCCATATTCGAAGCTTTTCGTATATCAGGATGTATATGTAGTATTCTACTCCCCGGCAAAATATTCTGAAAAAAATTACAATTCAGACTATAATCACCTACTACTTAAATAAACTGATGAGAATCAATAGAACCATTTTAAACGGATATGGGCATTTAAAATAACGGGAGTGGCTTTTGAGTACCTCGGAAGAATAAACGTGCTCTACAACAGTGCATTATTCATCCCTAGAGCACGCTTCCATTTTTGAAGGTTTGAAATTGTGGTGGTCGTTCTCAGGTAAATATGAACATTTTTTAAAGCTTAAAAACCTCAAAATGGTTCTCGGGTGTCTAGGAAGAATAATTGAAGGTTGCAAGCGGCGGTGATAGTAGTTTTAGATGTCTTAGAGACAGTTGTGAGTATGAGAAATGGTGGCAGTAGTTTTAAGTGTCTAGGAATACTTTCTTTGGAGTTGGAAACGGCGACAATGCTTCTTGGGTGCCTAGGGACAATTCCTAAAGATTGAAAACAGCGGTGATGGTTTTTAGGGATAATAATATTAATGGTTTCAAGCAGCGGTCGTGGTTTTAGATGTCTAAAGAGAGTTTTGAGGAATGGAAAAGTGTCTAAAGACAGTTTTTGAGGGTTTGTAAGGTTGATTCTTGGCTGCCTAGGAAGACATTTTAAAGGTTGGAAACAGCAGTAGTAGTTTTTGGGTGCTCAGGGACAATTAATGAATATTATAAACGGCTTCAGTGGATCTTAAGAACTTAGAGACAATATTTCAGAATTCGAAACGTTAGAATTGGTTCTTGGGTGCCAAGGGACAATTTTAGAGTGTTCGAAACGACGGAGTTGGTTATTGTTTGCCTAACAAGAATCATTATTGGAGCCTGCAGACGGTTGTGGTAGTTTTATGTGTCTAGGAACACTTTTTTAGGCTTGAAAAGGTCAGGGTGATTTTTCAGTGTCTAAAGACAGCTTTTGAGGGTTGGGAATGGTGGGAGTGGTTCTAGGGTGCCAAGGGGAAATTTTTTAGGGCTTGAAACGGCGGGATTAGTGGTTTGTATAGGAAGAAGCATTATTGAAGGCTGTAAACAGCTGTGGTAGTTTTACGTGTCTAGGAATTGTTTTTTTTTTGTTCGAAAACGGTGACAGTGGTTCTTGGGTGCCTAGGCAGAAATATTAAAGGTTGGAAATGGCGGTGGTAGTTTTAGGTGTCTAGGAACTGGTTTTTAGGCTTAAGAACGTGGGAGTGGTTTTTGGCTGCCTACGAACAATTCGTAAAGGTTGGAAATGTCAAAGGTGGTTCTTGGGTGCCTAAGGAGAATTCCTGAACGTTGGAAACGTCGAGAGTGATTCTTCGGTGACTAAAACCAACTTTTGAGGATTGAAAATGGCAGCGGTAGCTCTTGGGTATCAAGGGGAAGTTTTTTACGGCAAATAACTGTAGGGTTGACCATTGTTAGTCTAAGGTGAATGATTGTTAAAGGTTGAAAATGGCTGTAATAGTTTTAGGTGTCTAGGAAAAGTTTCTTTAGAGTTTGAAACAGCGATGGTGATTCTTCGTTGCCTAGAAAGAAATCCTACAGGTTGGAAACGACGGTGGTGGTTCTTGGGAAACTAGAAATCATTTTTTAGGTTTGGAAAAGGTAAGGGTAGGTCTTGTATGACAAGGGACAATTCTTAAAAGTTGGGAACGGCAACGGCGATTCTCAAGTGCCTAG
The DNA here is from genome assembly GCF_010883055.1 of Belonocnema kinseyi. NCBI lineage: Eukaryota > Metazoa > Arthropoda > Insecta > Hymenoptera > Cynipidae > Belonocnema > Belonocnema kinseyi. Next base: position 80,701,135 of record NC_046664.1, on the reverse strand, counting down.
GAAGAAATCTTAAAGGTTGGAAACGGCGGTTATATTCTTAGGTGCCCAGGAACAGTTTTGCAGAGTTGGAAAAGGCGATGGTGGTTCTCGGGTGACTGGGAACTATTTTTTAGGGTTGGAAAAGGTAAGTGTAGCTCTTGGATGACAAGGGACAATTCTTAAAGGTCTGAAATGGCTAAGGTGATTCTCGGGTGCCTAGGGAGAAATCTTAACGGTTGGAATCAGCGGTGGTAGTCTTAGGTGTCTAGGATCAGTTTTTTAGATTTGGAAATGGCGATGGTAGTTCTTGGGTATGCAGGGGAAAATCTTAAGGGTTATAAACGGCGGTGATAGTTTTTAGGTGGTTAGGGACTATTTTCAAGAGTTTGAAGCGGTGAGGTGGTTCTTAGGGGCCTGAAGACAATTAATAGAGCGATTTTTTCCATTAAACAATTATTGAACTCACAGTCCACAAGGGGAGGAAAGAAGGAGAAATGAGGGGAAATGAAGGAAAAGAAGGGACCTGAGTAGAGGAAATGAGGTTTGGGGTGTTAAGGGGAAATGATGGTAGTAGTGACAAAGGTGAGTGGAAATAAGGATAAGGAAAGTGAGATAAATTGTGGAAAATAACGGGGGGGGG
>NC_046664.1:80684631-80700416 GCF_010883055.1 Belonocnema kinseyi | reverse complement strand
GGGAGTAGGGGAGGGAAAGTATGGAAGTAGGAGGTTTTAACGATTTATTTATGTCTTAATAGGCTAAGAATTCCTTTTTTTTCAGACGCAAGGCGCTTATTTTGCCTAATTTTTAAAAAGTAAAGTGTAAAGTTACCTATGCTTACCGTCCAGTCTCTTGCAGGATCCAATGTAACAATGACGGAACGTGGTCATTTAGTCGAAAAGAATGTTGTTTTTTAGTAAACAATATAATGTTTTCCAGTGCGATGAGCAAGAAGAATGGGAACCAGATCTATAAAAATTGCGTTACCTTCTTTATAGTTCAAAATATATTATGTCTGACTACAAATTGAGGCACCAAATTTTAATTGAATAAAAAAGTGATTAAAAAAATTTCATAGGATTTCCAAGTTATTGTCGGAATTTAAAGGATTTTTATGGGATTTAAACATATTTGAAGAGATTTTAACAAATTTTAAAGTATCTCCACGGATTGGATTTTCAAATATTACCTATTAAATTTTCTACAAAGAAAAAATTTTCAAATGAAATGCAGAATCTTTAATTAGAATATTGCAAATTTCAGTTTAAAAATTAATTTTCAACCAAGAAATGTATTTTTATCAAAGTAGTTTCACTTTCAGCCTAGTAATTGAATTTTCAACCACAACAAAATAAATCTTTAACCGAGAAGATTAATATTTTACCGAAAAAGATAAATTTTAAACAAAATACATACTTAAAAAAAATTACCACAGTATTTAAATTTAACCCAAAAAGACGAATCTTCTTTAAAAAGTTTCAACAACAACATCACTTTTTCACAAAATCGTTGAATTTTCTACGAAGATAATTTTGTAACAAAAAATAGAATAATTATATATATAATTTTAAATTTTCAGTTTTCATAAAAAAAGCCGAAAATATTTTTAAGAAAGTACATGAATTTTCAACCAAATAGTTAAATTTTCAGTTAAAAAGATTGATTTGATTTAAAAACCGAAAAAACGACTTCTTAACCAAATATTTGAATTTTAAACTCAAAAAGATAAATTTTAAATTAAAAAAAAAACATGAATTTTCAACAATATAGTTAAATTTTGTTCACCAATGAAATGATATTGCTACCCAAAAAAGGAATTTTCACCGAAAAAGATGACTTTCCTAGCAAGATCATAAATTCTTCACGAACAAAAAAACACCAAAATTTCAACCAAATATATGAAGTTATATCGAAATAGTGAAATTTAGAACTAAAAGAAAAAAATTTACAATAAAAAATGGAATTGTATAATTGTAATTAGAAAAAATTATTTTTAGCCATAAAAGAACGAATTTTTAATGGAAAGATGAATTTTTAACGAAGTAGGTGAATTGGAACCAAATATTGAAATTTCCAACCAAAACTTAAATAATTAATTTTTCAGTTATGACAAAATAATTTCCACTACAAAAATAAAGTTTCAGCCAAAGAAATGAAATTTCTACAAAAAAAAAACGAATTTTCAAACAAAAATATGAATTTCCAAGAAAAAAATTTATTTCCTACAAAAAATACGAGATTTTAAGAAAATGCATGTATTTTCAAGAAAGGAGTTTGATTAACTACCTGAAAAGTCGAAATTTTAAGAAACTGCATGAATGTTACATCAGACAGTTTAATTTTTAATTAAAAAAATAGAATTTCAACTAAAAATGGAATAGATATATTTTTAGATAAAAGAATTAGTTTTGATTAAAAAATAAGCTTTTAACCAAATATTTTATTATTAAACTGAAAATGATAACTTTAAGAAAGAATGTTCACAAAGAAAAATCGATTTTTTAAATTTTAACTAAAAAGGATAAATTTTACTTCACAATTCTTTTGAAGACAAAATAAATTTAGTTCGAAATAGTTCAATTATAATTATAAAAAATAATTCGATTTTATTGTTTTTGTCTACTGGTCTTAAATAAATATTTTTTCTTAATATTGATTCTTATTTTTAAATGTGAAAAAATTACCTCGACTATATTCATTGCAAGTATGTGGTATAAAATATTACATAATTAATAAAAAAATAAATAATAATAATGATTTGATGTGTACAATAGCCCAAACAATTATTTCAACAACAGAGACAGATGTTCTTATTTTAATTATCTTTTTCAAATATAATAATTAACAGGCATATTTTAAAAACTTAGTAATTAAATCCTTTATTTAATTAAATTTTTGTATTTGTTTAAAAGAGTTTCATATGGCGAATGTTTATACAAATTAATGTAAAATTGATATATTAAACTGAATCAGAGATTGAAGACTAAAGATATGAAATATTTAGGTCACACATGGCAGATAAACGTAATAAGTGCTCAAATTAATTATCTTTTGTGTTTGTAATACAAGTTAAATAATGTTATAATGAAAATAAATCAATTCTATATTTATTTTCGTGATAATGAGATTCGAGTATGATATTGATATATGAACTTAGTCAAATTAAAAGAATTTCAATTGAACTGATAAATCATCAACCAAAAAATAGATTTTTAACAAAACAGTTCTACTTTTAACTAAGTTTTGCCATCTTTAATCAAATACAATCATTTTTATTTTAAACCAAAAATACTTGAATTCAACAAGACAAAGATGAATTTTCAAAAAAATATTTGAATTCTCAAGCAAAAAGATTAATTTCTTACTTAATTTATTTTTTCTTGATTTCTACCAAAATAAATGATTTTCAAACCAAATAGTTGTATTTTCCACCTAAAAAAAACTTTTAACTAAAAAATACAGATTTTCATCAAAATGAATTATTTTTAAACTAAAAAAGATATATTTTGAACAAAAAATAGAAAATGTAAAAAATATGTTTAAAAAAACACGAATTTTCAACAAAGTTATATTTTTATAAAAAAGATTAATTTTTTACAAAACATGGAATAGTTCAATTTTCAGGTAAAGATTTAACTTTCAATAAAGTAAACTAATTTTCCAGCAACTCAGTGAATTTTTACCTCAGGTCAATTTTCCACTCAAAATAAAATAGTTAAATTTTCAGTACAAAAATTAATTGAAAAAAATAATAATTGTCAAAAAATAGTTCAATTTTGATTAAAAAAAATGTTTTTCAACTAAAATTATGAATCATTAACCAAAACAATTAATTTGAAACAATTTAGTTCCAGTTTTAACTAACTAGTTGAATTTTCGACCAAAACGAATGAAAATGAAAGAAAGAATATAATTTTGTTTTTAACACGAATTTTCGAAAAAATAGATCAACTTTCAACTAAAGAAATAAATTTCGAAGCAAAAAGATGAAATTTCAATCAAGAATTTTAAACTTTTATAAAAAAATCAATTTTTCACAAAATTGGGATAATTAAATTTGTAGTTTAAAAATGAAGTTGCAATAAAAAAAAACAAATTGTCAACTAATGAAATGAATTTTTACCTCAAAAAGATAAATTTTCAACTCAAAATAAAATAGTTAGTATTTTCTTTCTTTCTAAAATAGTTAGTATTTTCTACTAAGTTGATGAATTATCAAAAAAAAAATTGTTTTAACAACGGAGTTCCACTTTTAATTAACTAGTTGAATTTTCGACTGAGGAAGATAAATTTTCGAACAAACATGGTATAGTTAAAATTGCAGTTAAAAAATGTAATTAAATATTCAACAAAATAATTGAATTTTCAAGCGATCATAGCATTATTAAATTTTATGTAAAAAATTAATTTTTAAGCAAGTAAAATAAACTTTCAAAGAAATAGTTAAATTTTAACTAGAAAGATTCATTTTGAACCAAAAGATTAATTTTTTGTTTAGAAAGATTAATTTTCAAAAACATGTAAAACAGTTTAACTTCCAGTAAATAATGAATTTTAAATAAAAAATGAATAGTTTTCAAATAAAGAATTAAATTTATAACAAACAAAAAAAGAAATTTCTACAAAAAAGCTATTTTTATGAAAATACATGAATTTTCAACCGAAAAGTTGAATTTTCAATAAAAAAGATGAATTCTCAACAAAAAACGGATTAGTTGAATTTTCAGTTTCAACCAAAAGAATTTTTTTCTATCAACAGGTTAAATAGACAAAATATGGAATTGTTTAATTTTCAGTTTCAAAAATGAATAAATAATCCAAAATATTAAACACAGAAATAAATTTCCATCCAAAAAGATAAATTTATAACCAAGAATTGTTAAATTTTGAATAAAAAAATAGTTTTATACTAAAATGGTGAATCATCTACCAACAAAATGATTATTCAATAAAATAATTCCACTCTCTCTCTCAAAAAGATGAATTTTCAACGAAAAATTTAATAGATGATATTTCAAATGAAAAAAATGTGAATTTAAACCAAAAAAAAATTGAATACGACAAAAAATACCAATTTTCAACCAAAAAATTAAATTGCTTAAAATGTTAAAAAAATAAATATCAAAGAACAAAAACTGAATTTTAAACAAATTAGTTAAATTTCAAACCAATGAAATATAGTAAAATTGTGGACTTAAAAATTAAATTTTTAATAAAAGTAACTATTTTTTAACTAAAGAAATTAATGTTTAACCAGAAAAATAAATTTTCAATCAAGAAGATTAATTTTCTATAAAAAAGATTAATTTTCAATCAGAAAATTAATTTTCTGCAAAAAAAAATTTCATCTGAATAGTTAAATTTTGAACAAATAAAAAAATTATTAAAAAATTAATTTCTAGAAGGCAGTTCCATTTTCAAAACCAACTTATAAATTTCTAACAAAATGTAACCACAGCAGTTCAAGTGTGTTTTTTGTCTTGATGACGGTATTTTCTCTTCAATCTTATCTTTGTTTAATTTTTCCTTTATTTACTGCTAATAAATTATGTCTTTATTAATCGGTTATCTCATCAGAAATTTGTCTCCTCGGTTCTTGTTTTCTTCACAAAGGTAAATTAACAAGCCAAAATGGGACAGTTACATTTGCAGTAAAAATAATTAAATAAAAAAAAATATTTCCTACCAAAATAGTTAAATATTAAACCAAGAATGATTTGTTATCCCATAAAGGAAAAAATTGCATATGGAACATTTAAATTTTCAGTTGCAAAAATAAATTTTCATTAAAAAAAAATTTGACCAAAGAAATGAATTTTCAACCAAGAAAATGAATTGTCTACAAAAAACAGATTAATTATATATAGTTAAAATTTTCCAACTTTAAATGCTTATAATTACTTAACAATTACATTCCAAATAAAATAATCTGATTTAATATATTCCTTAGAGGTCGTCATTCACGAATTGTTGAATAATGTGTATAAGGTCCACCTTCTCAATAGTGCCGCGATCGGCCTTGTAGGGAAATGACTTTTCTCGTAATTTTTGTAAATTTGCAAAAACTTTCTCCTGAAGATTATCTTTTTAGCTAAAAATTTTATTCTTTGGTTTAAAATTTAACAGTTTTCTCAAAAAGATATCCTTTTTGGGTGTAAATTCAACTGTTTTTTTAATTCGTCTTTTTGGGTTAAAAATTCAGTTCTTTTCGTAAAAAATTAACCTTTTGTTTAAAATTCATATTTTGTTGCTGATAATTCAACTCAAATATTTTTTGCATGAATACTTTTCTCAAATTAGTGCTTTTGATTTAAAACGTTATCTTTTTCAGTATAAATATTTCATTTATCTTGCAAAAATGGAACTGTTTTGATGAAAATTTAACTTGTTCCTAGACAAATTTATTTTTCTTTAAAATTCCTAATTTTTTGTTGTTGAAAAGTCAATTGAAATCTTTAGTTGAAAATTAAATTACTTTTTACAATTCTTCTTTTGGTGTTGTAATTTTGGTTTTAGAAGAAATTTCATCTTCCTTAAACTAAAATCCAACTGCTGGATTGAAAATTCAACTTTTTTTTGAAAATTTTCCTTTTTGATTTTAAAATTCACCTGCTTTAGCAGAAATTACGTTATTTTTCGATAAAAAAAAAAAACAATTTTTCTAAAGCCATACTTTTTGCTTAAAAACTCTGCTGTTTTGTTCAAAATTTAATTATAAAATGCGACTATTCGTAAGTGAATTCAAGTATTTTGTTAAAAATTGATCCTATTGGTTGGAAAAGTTCATCTTTTTTGCTTGAAAATTCAATTTTTTTCGAAGAAAGATATTTCTTTGTTTAAAAATTCATATTTTGATCTTAAAAAGTCAACTAAAATCTTTTTTAACTGAAATATTTGGTTGAATCACTTTGTTAAGAAATAATTTTTTTTTTCTTGAAGATTTATATTTTCAGTTGAGAATTCATCTCTTTTTAGTTTGAAAGTTTAACTATTTTGTTAAAGAATTTATTTGGTTGCAAATTTCATGTTTATTGGGTAGAAATGCATCAGTTTCGTGGAAAATCAATGTTTTGCTGAAAAGTCATATTTTCGTTTGAAAATTCAATTGTTATAGAGAAAATTCGTCTTTTGTTTTTAAGATTTAACAATTTAGATAAAATTTTCTTTCTTTCTGGATAATTTAAGTAAGGCCCCTAATCTTCGCGTGGCACCATTGAGAAAGGCATATCCGAACTTTGGGCGAGTAGGGGAAAGCGCAGGAATAGGAGTAGAGCCCAAGTTTTTATTAGGATTAACGGTACTATTGAGAGCGGCAGTATTGAGATCGGTACTATTGAGAGTGGCAATATTGAGATCGGCATTATTGAGAGTGGCAATATTGAGATCGGCATTATTGATGTCGGCACTATTCAGAAGGTGAACTGTACCTAACTTAGTTTCTTTGGCTTCCTCTTTTTTCTGGAATTTGAGCAGTTGAGAGTAGTTTAAAATGTTTTCCCTTTCTGAAATCTATAAAAATATACACTTAAAACATTTTTTGTGCATATTTTAACCAATTTTTCCAAATAAATCGAATTAAATTTTTTTTTAATTTTCCACCTCTTGTAATCTATAAAAATATACTTTTACTGAATTTTTGTTTTGTGTATTTAAAAAAATTTTTAAAAAAATTGTAACGTAGATAAAAGTCGACTAAAATAGACCTTTTTTTAAATCCAGGAACAATATCAAAGTAAGTGTCTATTTAAATCGATTTTTACTTTTTTTTTCTGAAAAATTTGTTAAAATACACTATGTAAACAGTTGATAAGGATATCATTTTATAAATTTCAGGAAGTGGGACAATTTTGAATCATGAACTATTATTTATAATTTGCGTCGTTTTCGAGAAAAATGAGATTTTAAATTGTTAAAAATGATATTTCTTTAATTTGAAAAATAAAAACAAAATTTTCTTTAATTTGAAGTTTAGAAACCTAAATATTCTCACTATTGTTATTGAACTAATAACAATAATTCAAAAAGTAAAATTTTAAAGTTTCTTACAGCACATCTTACTTTAGTCTATTTTTAGCGATATATTCTCTTTGTTAAAAATTATGAATACACGAAATGAACAACAATTAGGAATATAATTTTATAGATTTAAGGAAGGGGGAAAAATTAGATTTTTACTTTATAAAAAAACAAAGAATCGTTTTTCCCAAGAACGCATAGTACGATGTTTTTTATCTTGGAAAATCAATATATGTTGAACTTTTGTTATTAAATAACACTTAAAGTGCATACCCATATGTGATACTAAATTTAAACTCACAAAAAATCATATTGGGTCAAAATATCTTAAGTGTGCCACTTTTAAATAGATAGCTCTATTTTCAATAAATTATATAACTAAATATATTTTTGCAACAAATTAATTTTTTTAAAGTTATTGACAATCAAAGTTCTTAATAATTTTTTTTCAAAAATGGAGTACTCACGAACGGTTCATCGAAATTCAATAATTGAGTTATGCACATTTTTGTTATGAAGTATACTTTACGCTAAAAAATTGTTTAGTAGTAAAACATTTTTTTTACTGTTTAAATAATCGTTTATTTTAAACAATTGAAAATTAATTAAACCTCTACGCCTGTTAAAGAATTCTTCAACGTGCCAATAGATTCTAAAATGTTTTTTTTACCAAGAAAGTCGAATTTTCAATTAAAAATAGGTAAATTTTATATTTTAAACCAAAGGTGAAATGGTACATTTCTTTAGTAAAAAAAATAATTATAAACCAAAAATGACGAATTTTCAACCAAATAGTTCAATTTTAAACTTAAAAATATAAATTACAAAAAAATCTACTAAATCTTCAAGAAAAAGGATGAATTTTGAACCCAATAGATAATCTATCAACCAAAAAGATGAATTTGAACTAAAGATATGAATTTTGTCTACAACAAATTAATTTGTAACAAATTGGTTGAACTTCTGACCAAAAAGATAATCTTTTTACCAAAAAAGACAAATCTCTAACAAAATGTATGAATTTTCAACCAGAAAGATACATTTTCTAATAAAAAAAAAAACACATTTCCAATGAAAATGATCAACCTTTACCCCAAAAACAGAATTTTTAAACAAGTAGTTGAATTTCTAACCATAAAGATGAATTCCCAGACAGGGAAATTATTTTTCTATCTAAAGGACGAATTTTCAACAAAATGAATAAATTTTCAGTCACAAAAATAAATTTTTAACGAAAATGATTAATCTTTTACCGAACAAAATGAATTTTCAACCAGAATATTGAATTTTGAAATAAAAAGTTGCATTTCTTACCAAAAAGATTAATTTTCAGCCAAGAAAATTAATTTTCTACCAAAAAGACGAATTTTCAACTAAATAGATGAATTTTTAAAAACGAACATTACTTTTCTACAAAAAAAAAATAACTTTTGGGAAACTACAATCATTTTCAATTAGATGGTTAACTTTTTACCTAAAAAAGATAACTTTTGAACCAAAAACCAAATAGACTAAAAAGATTAATTTTCTACTGAAAAAAGACGAATTTTTAAACAAAAAGGTTACGTTTCAACCATAAACATTAATTTTCTACAAAATACCTGAATTTTTAACCAAATAGTTCAACTTTTAGCTAGAAAAGCATTCATTTTCAAACAAAAATCGAACATTTTAATTTTTAATTACTGAAATTACATTGAACCATAAAACAAAGAATTTTCAACAAACCAAAAAAATAAGTTTTGAATCAAGAATATTAATTTTGTACCAAAAAATACTAATTTTAACAAAATACAAGAATGATAAAAAAGATATTTTTCAGGTTCCAATCTTGTACTCAACTGGGAATTTTTGACTATAGTTTAATTTTCAACCAAGAACAATAATTTTTTTTTTAAAAGATGAATTTTAATAAAAATACCTGAATTTTCAACTAACAAAACTAACTTTTAAACACAAAATGGAATACTTTTCTTCTAAATATTTATATTTTAATATATTTCATAAGGTTCTGATATATTTATATAGAATTTTATCTTCTTCCTCATTTTATTCTTTAAAATTGTAAATTTATTGTAAATTTTGGTTAGAAAATCGCGCGCTTTTCATCACTTCTGGTCCCAGTTTAATGGTAGCCAATCAAAACAGAGGGAAGTATTGGCAGAACTCTAACTAGAGGGTCTCTAGGATACCCAATGGGCACAAAATTTGGCGACGTCTTTACGACATCGTATGTCCATGTCGTTTCGATGTCTTTGCGATATCGTAAAGACATCGTCAGATCATACGACTTATTCACGATATCGTAAAGACACATTAACGACATGGACATAGGATGTCGTAAAGATGTCGTAAAGACGTCGCCAAACTTTGTGCCCACTGGGATAGACTTGGTCTGGAGTCTGGTAGACCCAAAATCGATTTTCAATTATTGATAACAGGATCTCAACAATTCGAATCTACAAATTAAAGTTTCTTAAACTTCATTAGTTTTTGAGATATTAAAAAAAAGGAGGCACTTTTTGAAAATGCAGCCATTTCATGGATTGTTGCTGAGTATGGCAAACCAACCCAGTGGGCACAAAATTTGGCAACGTCTTTACGACACCATTACGACATCTTTATGACAACTTTACGACATCCTATGTCCATGTCGTTTCGGTGTATTTGCGATATCGTAAATACATCGACAGATCATACGACTTATTTACGAAATCGTAAAGATACCTTAACGACATGGACATAGGACGTCGTAAAGTTGTCGTAACGATGTCGTAAAGACGTCGCCAAATTTTGTGCCCAATGGGAACCCATTAGGTACAAAATTTAGCGACGTCTTTACGACATCGTTACGACCACTTTACGACATGATATGTCCATGTCGTTAAGGTGTCTTTGCGATATCGTAAATAAGTCGTATGATCTGACGGTGTCTACGATATCATAAAGACACCGAAACGACATGGAGATCGGATGTCGTAAAGTTGTCGTAAAAACATCGCTAAATTTTGTGCCCACTGGGAATCTATCCTGTGAGGGTTAAATATTTTTAAAAAAGTTCCAAAAAATTTTGAAAATGCCCTAATTTTTTGAATTTATATTCAAAAATTTCCGGTTAACAATTATGTCCTTTCTTTTAGGATCTAAGAAAAGTGTGCCAAAGCTCGATTTGATCCGTTCATTTTTCGAGAGTTATCGTGTTTACGGACAGACAAACAGACAGACAGACAAATGCAATCGCCAAAACTTGATTTTCCGATTCAAGGGGTCTCAAAAGACGGAGATCCGTTGAAAAACTGTCATATCAAATTTCGGACAAAATGATTATTTATTTATTTATTTTTTTTAAATAGCATTAAATATATTATTAAAAATAGAAAAGTTAAGTATTCAATAAAATTTTTTTTTAATAAAGTAAAATATATTTTCAACAAAATAGTTACATTTTCAGCCGAAAAAACAAACGAATTTGCAACAAAGAGAATTAATTTTCTAAGAAGGAAGATTCATTTCCAACAAAACACATGAATATTTAACCAGATAGTTAATGTGAAAAACAAATGGAATAGTTAAATTTACAAAATAAATGAATATTTTAAAATAAAAATAGGGGATTTGAATAATCAATTTTGAATAAAATAAAATATATTATCAAGAAAACAACTAAATTTTTAGTAAAAAAAATCGATTTTCAAACAAGAAAATTAATTTCCCAGCTAAAGAGATTCACTTGAAACAAAATACATGAATTTTCAACCGAATAGTTGAATTTACAACACAAAAAGTGGATTTTTAATAAAAAATTGATTCTTTTCCTGAGAACTTAAATCTTCTATTTTTGTTAAAAAAAATAAATTATTTGTTTGAAAACTTTTTTTTAAATGGACATTTAACTATTCTATTACTGCTTTCAAATTTAACTATCTGGTTGAAAATTCATGTATTGTGTTGAAAATTAATATTCCTCGGTAGAAAATTAATTTATTTTCTTTCAAATTTATTTGTTCTTTTTGGCTGTAAATGTAACTGTTTTGTTGAAAATATATTTTATTAAAAAAAATTTATTGAAAACTTAATTTTTCTATTTTTGTAAAAAAATTAATTAATTTGATTAAAAAAAAATTTAACCGGAAAATTCACTATTCCATTTTTGGTTAAAAATTTACTTTTTTTGTCGTAAATTCAACTATTCGTTTGAAAATTCATTTATTTTATTTAAAGTGAGCCTCTGTAGGAAAAAATTAATTTTCTTGGTAGAAAATTGATCTTTTTGACTGAAAATTTAATTATTTCGTTGAAAAAATATTTTATTTTATTCAAAATTCATTATTTTACTGAAAACGTAACTTTTCTATTTTTATTTTTAAAATAATTTATTTGGTGGAAAATTTTTTTTTCAACTATAAATTATTTTAATTTTATGCCGAAGAGTTCAATTAAAAAAAATAGCAGTTAAATTTTCAGCCAAACAGACAAATTTTTAAACAAGAAAATTAATTTTCTACCAAAAATATTCACTTTGAACAAAATACGCAATTTTTTAACTAAATAGTTCAATTTGTAAGAAAAGGGGTGGATTCTCATTAAAAACTGAAATAGTTAAATTTTCAGTTACATTTTTTTGTGAATTAAATAAATGAATTTTTGAAGAAAAATAAAAGGGTTGAGTTTTTAGTAAAAAAATATTTTGTCAACAAAATAGTTAAATTTTCAGCCAAAAAGATCAAGTTTCTCATTAAAAAGATTCACTTTTAACAAAATACATAAATTTTTAACCAAATAGTTAAATTCGTAACAAAAGAAGGTGGGTTCTCATAATAAAGTGAAATAGTTCAATTAGGTATATTAATTAATTTTATACATTTGTTAACAAAAGTAAAAGGGTTGAGTTTTCAGTAAAAAGAAATATATTTTTAAGAAAATAGTTAAATTTTCAGCCAGAACGATAAATTTTCTGTCAATAAAAATTTACTTTTAACAAAATACATGAATTTTCAACCAGATAGTTAAATTTGTAACGAAAAAGGGTGGATTCCCAAGAAAAAAACGGAACAGTTACACTTTCAGTTAAAAAATGTTTTCAAAATCAAATAAATTATTTTCTTAACAAAAATAGAAGAGTTGAGTTTCCAGTAAAAAATTAATTTTTAATTAAGTAAAATATATTTTTCACAAAATAGTTAAATTTTCAACCCTGAAAATAATTTTCTACCAAAAAAGATTCACTTTTAACAAAATATATAAATTTTCAACCAAATTGATGAATATGTAAAAAAGTTAAGTTTTCAGTAAAAAAAATATTCAAAATCAAATAATTAAAACTTTTTAACAAAAATCGCAACTTTGAGCGCGCATGTGTGGAATTTCGCGCTTCGCAATCGGATCAACAAAATATTTAATATTCGTAGTAAAAAAAAAAAATTTTCAAACAAGACAATTATTTTTATTTTAAAAAAAGATTCAGTTTTTATAAAATACATAAAATAGTTAAATTATCAGTTAAAAAATGGTTTCAATCAAATAAATGAATTTTTGAAACAAAAATAGAACAGTTAATTTGTTAATAAAAAAACGGATGTTGAATAAAATAAAATATATTTTTAACAAAATAGTTAAATTTTCAGCTTAAGACAAATTTTCAACCAAGAAAATTAATTTTCTAGAAAATGCATGAATTTTCAACAAATATTTGACGAAGTAGTTGAATTTTCAATCTAATCCAAACTTCAACCAAATAAATGAATTTTATAAAACAAAAATAGAAGACTTAGGTTTTCAGTAAAAATATTAATTTCGAAAAAAATAAAATATATGATCAAGAAAATAGTTAAATTTGTCGCCGAAAAAATAAATTTTCAACCAAAAAAATTAATTTTCTAACAAAAAAGATATACTTTCAACCTGATAGTTAATTTTTAAATCAATGGTCACCCAAAAAAAATAAATTTCTAACAAAACAGTTCAACTTTCAGTAAAGTAGTAAAATTTACAATCGAAATCAAACTTCAAACAAGTAAATGCATTTTTTTAAAACAAAAATAGAGAACTTAGGTTTTCAGCAAAACTATTACTCTTGAATAAAATAAAATATATTATCAAAAAAATAGTTAAATTTATAAAAGAAAAGACAAATTTTCATCTAAGAAAATTAATTTTCTACCAAAAAAGATTCACTTTTAACAAAATTCATAATTTTTTTACCATATAGTTAAATTTATAACAAAAAAGTGTGTATTCTCAAGAAAAAAATTCAATAGTTACGTTTACATTATCGGGTTTTTTTTCAAAAACAAATAAATTATTTTTTTAAACAAAAATAGAAGAGTTAAGTTTTCTTCAAACGAAAATTTTTAAAATTAAATAATATATATTATCTACAAAACAGTTACATATTTAACCAAAAAGAGAAATTTTTTATTAAAAAGGATTCATTTTAAATAAAATACACGAATATTCAACCAATTAGTAAAATTTGTAAGAAAAAAGGGTAGTTTCTCGACAAAAAACGGAACAGTTAAATTATCAGTTAAAAGGGGTTTCAACTAAATGAATGAATTAGTTAATTCGTAATGAATACGTTTTTCGTAAAAAACGGATTTTGAATCAAATAAAATACATTTTCAACAAAATAGTTAAATTTTCAGTCCAAAAGACACATTTTTAACCACGAAAATTAATTTTTTACAAACAAAAAAATTAATTTTCAACAAAATACATGAATTTTCAACCCAATAGTTAAATTTGGGATCGATGATCCCCCGAAGAAAAATGAATTTCTAAAAAAATAGTTTCACTTTCAACTAAGTAGTTAAATTTTCAATCAAAACAAAATTTCAACCAAATCAATAAATGTTTTAAATCAAAAATAGAAGACTTAAGTTTTCATTAAAAATATTAATTTTGAATAAAATAGTTAAATTTTCAGCCGAAAAAATCAATTTTTAACTAAGAGAATTAACTTTTCACCGAAAAAGATTCAATCTTAACAAAATACACGAATTTTCAACTCAATAGTTAAATTTTGAATCAATAATCACCTAAATAAATGAATTTCTAACAAAATAGTTCCACTTTCAATTAGGTGGTAAAATTTACGACAAAAAATTATTCTAATTTTAAACTAGAAACAGTTGAACTCTAACAAAAAATAACAATACTTAAATAAAATTGTTTAATTTTCAAGCAAAAAGAATAACTTGAACAAAATTTTGCAAAAAGTTCAGTTTATCGAAAATTCCCTGACTGTCATGTTTACCCTGACATTCCTGACCCGTAGCAACCCTGAATATCACACTGTTATGTCAGTGTTGCATAACTTTTACACAACTTCCTGTTTATAAAAGATAATAAAAGACGATAAAGCTTACTCGGAGACACGTACCTGTTTATGATAATCCGGCACATCTTCTGCGAACTGGAAGGTGTACTCGTAAGGATTGACGGCGTAGAATAGCAACTTGCTGGCATTTTTAAGCCGAGTAAAGTAATCAACGTTATGCACTTGGTAGGTTTCATTCATGACTGACAACGAAAACGACGACGCGACGGTGGTAGGTTTTGGACGCGATTGTCGAAGTCAGCCGGCTGGGGTGGGAGACAGAGAACTTGATAAGAAGCTGACTGGCTGGCCGCTGGCTGGCTGTACGTCGACGGCAATCGGCATGCAAACAGTTTTAGCCACTCATCTCAATCTATATTTGCGTATGTGTATGCGTGTGTGTTTGTGGCTAGTTGTTACATAAGGGCAAGTGATACAATACAAGTCACATGAATCTGTCAAATGTTTACTTGCACTATAGTGCACGTTTATTTTCTTAAGAAGCTTGTGCTGCTTGTTTTATTGTGAATCAAAACAATTTTCAGGGTCGTTATGCAAAATCCGATTCTCGAAGTTCCCTGACTTCTAAATTTTTCTTTTAGGTACAAAATAGTCTATTAAATACCTAGGTCAGTAAAATACGAAATTTCTCATTGTCGGATAGAAAGAGATAGAGAAAATGTATCTCACTCTTTTTGTCAATTTAAATCTCTGTCTATCTTTTTCAATCTCTTCTTATGTGTCTCATCTTATACTTTTCCTATTCAAATCAATATCTTGCTATCTCTTTGTCAATCTAACCTTCTAGTCTATATTGTTCAATCCCCGCTTCTCTATCTCATCCTATACTTTACAGATCCACATCTATCTTTTCCAATACCGTATTTTCTATCTCATCCTATCCTTTATCTATCCACATCAATATTTTGCTCTTTGTCAATCTAAAGGGGGAGGGTCGGTAAGGCCGGTTTTTGGCCTAATTTATTTTTGGACCAAAAAATCTGAAAAAATGATGGTAGTATCTTATAAGTATCCCGTGTGGATTGCACGCTAAACGGACTACCCTCCACCCCCCCCAGCCACCCCTACCCCCCCTACAAATATAGGAAACAACACTACCCACCAACTGTATTTTCGAGAGATTTG
>NC_046664.1:80679156-80684531 GCF_010883055.1 Belonocnema kinseyi | reverse complement strand
TTGACACTCTTAAACATGTATTCTGAGGTTAGCTCGGGTTTACTATGGTTTTCGGGGTCGCCGATTACAAATCTGGCGTCCTTTGACTTTTATCGCGTCAGGGTAGTACGTTTAGCGTGCAATCGACTCGGGATACTTATAAGATACTACCATGATTTTTTCAGATTTTTTGGTCCAAACATAAATTAGGCCAAAAACCGGCCTTACCGACCCTCCCCCTTTCCGTCTATATTTTTCAAACTCCTCTTCTTTATATCATCCTATCCTGAGGTTACCAAAGACAATCTAACTTTCCGTTCATCTGTTACAATCTCTACTTCTCTATATTATCCTATCTTTTGCCTGTCCACATACATTTTTTCTATCTGTCAAGATAAAAAAGGGCGATTTTCATTTGATTGCGGTCTACCTGATCGCCTTACCCTGTCCGCTCGACTTCCCCTCACGTCACTGACTGAGCATGAGCGTTGTGTCGAGCCTTGCCAGCGGGTGCCCCTTTGTCCCAATAAGGGATAAAAAACCAAACATAAAAATGTTCTAATCTTTCAATTAGCAATTTAAAGATATTATATTTGGAATCTATTTTTATGCGATTTCAACTATATTTCACTTGCAATAAAAATATTAAAATTAGAATAAATTATCGCAGATTTTAGTTTATGTTTTTATAATTTGTTTTCTTTTGACAATTTAACTGCTGAATTTCGTTGAGAACTTAACTGTTAAAAATTCAACTGTAGAAGTTTGTGGGAAATTCGTGGGTTGTTAATTAAACTGCGCAATTTTGTAGCAAATTTTTCTCTGGGAAATTTATATTTGGAATTTCAACAGAATATATGAATTTTTACCGAATTATCTAGTACTTGAAAAGATAATTTTTCGACAAAAATTGAATAGTTGAATTTATAGATTTAAGAATTAGTTTTCAAACAAATAATTCATTTTTTAACCAAAAATTAATTTAAAATTTCAAAAACGATTCTTCAACCAAACAGATGAATTTTCAACTAAAATAATAAATCGCAAACAAACAAAAAAAATGAATTTTGAACAAAGTAGTTCAACTATTTAGTTGTAAAATTAAAAAATGTTCAGCTGTCAATTCTTTAAAATTATAGCATTATAAGTATTCTTTTCAAAGTATTTAATTTCTCATTAAAGTTTAAAATTAATTATTTAATTAAGTATTGTTTTCAATAATTTTTTCAGCTATAAAATAATATTATAATAAATACAATTTTTTAATTTATCATGTTTAGTTTTTAGAATGATATAATTATTAAATAACTTATCATTAATAATATAAATAATTATACGTAACTATTTTAATCCATATTATTTCATTTTAAATTGATTATAGTTATATTTTTAAAGATTAGGAGTTTATATAATAATAATTAGAGGATGACCTTAAAATTTAATATATTCTATATTGGGAGCAGAAATAAATTCTAATTCTTTTGAATTAGCTGAAAGAGAATCTGAAGTAGTTACAATTTTTATCTATTATTAAAAGTTTAATAATAATAAATATTATTATTATTTTTCGTGGAACTTTTCCTGAATATTGCTAAGATACATTATTATGTAATATTAATTTTAAAAAGTTTATTACCTACAATTTTAAATTTATATTTAATTAAATGGTCTATAATTACTAATGTTTCATTAAAGAATGAATAATAATATTTAGTTTTGCAATAAACTAAAAATTTTAAAGTCTCCACTTTAGCTCAAAATTAGAAGTATTGTCATAGATTAGAATTTATAATAGATTATAACTTTATCATAGAGAATTTCATAATAAGCTGTTGCATTTTCAACTATACTACTGAAAATTCCATAATACTAGCTAGCCAGGGTCAAAACCTTTATTTTAATTTTAATCTTTTTATTGCAAGTGACATATCGTTGGAATCGCAAAAAAACACGTAAATTCCGAATATAATATTCTTAAATTGCTGATTGCTAAATTAGAAAGTTTTTATGTTTGGTATTTTATTCCTCATTAACAAAGGGGCTCTACGCTGGAAAGGCTCGACACAGCGCTCACGCGCAGTCTTAACAATGTCAGGTATGCGCACTCTCACTACAGACCCAAACCAATCATCGGTTATGAATTTTTTTTCTGTGTTCACCATGTCAAACTATTGTTCCAATAAGGGATAAAATACCAAACATAAAAATGTTCTAACATTGCAATCTGCAATTTAAAAATATTATATAAAAAGATTAAAATTATAATAAATTATTGCAGATTTTAGTTTATGTTTTGATCCTGGCTGGCTAGAATTAGGGAATTTTCCGTAGTATGGTTGAAAATTCAACTATTTATTTTGTATAAAATTCGTCTGTTGACAATTCAACTGCTGCATTTTTTTGAAAACTTAACAGTTAAACATTCAACTGTTGAAATGTGTAGAAAATCCTAAGGTCACGAAAGTCAATTTTACTTTCCGTCTATCTTTTTTAATCCCCTCTTTTCTATGTCATCCTATCTTTGCTCTATCCACATAAATTTTTTTCTATATTTCTGCCAATCTAAATTCTCTTCTATCTTTTTCAATCTCCCTTCTGCATCTCAACCTATCTTACGTCTACACACGTAAATCTAATTTACCGTCTATCTTTTTCAATCCCTTCTTTTCTATCTCATCTTATCATTTATATATCTACGTCAATATTTTTCTAACTCTGTTAATCTTAATTTCCGTCTATTTGTTTCAATCTACTCTTCTGTAGCTCATCCTATCCTCAATATTTTTCTATTTCTTTGTCAATCTAAATTCACGACTATATTTTTCAGTCGTCTCTTCCCGGTCTGAATAGAATTCCTGAAAATAAAACCGAGAATCGAACGACCAACTGTCTATCTTTTTTAAATCTATTTTTCAATCTAAATTAAGGTCTCACTTTTCAATACCGTCTTTTCTATAACATCCTAACAATTATTTTTCCACGTCAATATTTTTCTATCTCTGTAACTTTCTAATAATCATTTTCAATCCCCTCTTCTCTATCTTATCCACTTTTTTGTCTATCCACATAAACTTTTTTCTATCTTTCTGCCAATCTAAATTCTCGTCAATTTTTTTAAAATTCCATCTTCTCTATCTTATCCTATCCAGTTCAATCTTGGTATATTTTTCTGTCAATCTAAACACTCTTCTGTCTTCTTTATTCCTCTCTTTTCTATCTTATCCTTTCCTTTATACATCCACGTCAATATTTTTATATGTCTTTTTATCAAACCAAATTCTCGTCTATCTTCAATATTTTTTTAACTCTTTGTAAATCTTAATTTACGTCTATCTTTTTCAATATAATCTTCTGTAACTTATCTTATCATCAAACTAGCTTTCTCAATCCATTCTTCTTTATCTCGTCCTATTTTTAAATTAACCAGGTCAATCTTTTTTATTTATCTGTCAATCTAAATTCCCTTCTGTCTTTTTTAATCTGCTCTTTTTTATCTTAAATAACCTATATCCATCCACGTCAATACTTTTCTAACTTTTTTATCAAACTAAATTCTTTTCTATCTTCTTAAATCTCCTCTTCTGTATCTCATCCTATCCTACGTCTATCAACGTAAATCTAACTTTCCGTATGTCTTTTTCAATCCCCTCTTTTCTACCTCATCTTATCCTTTATATATCCACGAGAAAATTTTTCTAATCTATATTTTTCAATCTACTCTTTCCTGCTTTTTAGTTTATTGTATGTTTAAGTATTATTATTTATTATTTAATTAAATATTAGTGATTATTATCCATTTGATTAAATATAAATAGAATATCAAGTTTAAAATCATACGTAAAAATCTTTTTCTAATTAATATAATTAGTTTATCGTGTCGATATTGAGGAAAATTTTCCTGACGAATAATAAGAATATCAATTATTATTAAAATTGTAGTAAAGAATACAATACAAATCCTCTTTTAGCTAAATTAAAAGGAGTAGAATTTAATTCGGCAATCCCATTGGGCACAAAATTTGGCGACGTCTTTACGATAACGTTATGACATCTTTACGATAACTTTACGACATCCTATGTCCATGTCGTTAAGGTGTCCTTACGATATCGTAAATGAGTCGTATGGTCTGACGATGTCTTTACGATATCACAAAGACACCGAAACGACATGGGCATAGGATGTCGTAAAGTTGTCGTAAAAATGTCGTAAAGACGTCGCCGAATTTTGTGTCCACTGGGATGATTCTAATGAAAAATATTAATATTCCACACACACACCCACACACACAAACACGTATGCGTGTGTGTATACATACAATGAAATTTATGTAGAATGTTGGTAATATTAATATTCAATAATTCTTAACATAGAATATATTGAATTTGAAGATCACCCAGTATGCATAAAATTTGGCGACGTCTTTACGACATCGTTACGACATCTTCACGACGTCTTTACGACATACTATTTCTATGTCGCTTCGGTGTCTTTGCGATATCGTAAAGACATCATCAGATCATACGACTTATTTACGATATCGTAAAGTTGTCGTAAAGATGTCGTAACGATGTCGTAAAGACGTCTCCAAATTTTGTTCCCACTGGGAATTCTTTAATTATTATTATACAAACTCCTAATATTTGAAATCATAATAGTAGCAATAAAATTAAGTTTAAATAATATAGATTAAAATAATTACGTAAAATTAATGAATTTTACAAATTGATATTTGAACGGTTTTGTTAAAAATTAATTTTGTTATTGTTGACGATTTATTATTTTAGTTGCAAATTCACCTCTTTGGTCCTAACTGGTATTAGATATCCCTATTTATACATTTTCAGCAGTACTTTGTGGAAAGATCCCGAGATAAATTTATTTATGTAAAAAGTATGAATCCATTTTAGCTTACAAATATGAAACTCATTTAATTTATCACTTATCATTTATCCACGATATGGTGTTGAAGGATAGAAGATTAAAAGTGCGTGAGTTAGCTGAGGCCAGAAGGATATCTATAGGTGCAGTTGTTTCAATTCTACATGAAAAATTAGGCATGAAAAAGCTATCGGCAAGATGGGTGCCGCGTTTGCTCTCAGCTGAGAATAAACGCAATAGAGTGGTCGCCTCTGAGGCTCTTTTGGCGCGCATAAGTCGGAATCGTGAGGAATTTTTTCGTCGATTTGTGACTGTGGATGAAACATGGATACACCATTGCACTCCTGAGACAAAGGAACAATCCAAATTCCCTTGGAAAAGGGTAAAACAATCACTGGTGAATATTATGCATCAATATTAGAGCAGCTGAAAGAAGAAATTTAAAAAAACGACCACATTTGGCGAGAAAAAAAATTCTCTTTCATCACGACAACGCCCGAGTTCACACATGCTTCGT
>NC_046664.1:80670295-80679056 GCF_010883055.1 Belonocnema kinseyi | reverse complement strand
CAACGAAGACGTCATTGCCTCTGTAAGTGCTTATTTTGAGGAACTTCCGAAAACGCACTTTTCTGAAGGATTAAAAAAAATTGAAAAGCGATTGACCAAGTGCATAGAGCTCCAAGGAGATTATGTTGAAAAATAAAAAAAAATTTACCCGAAAAAAATTGTTTTTATACTTCATTCTAAGGACTTATTGAACTATCCTCGTATGTTACAGGAAAAGTATATAATTCAGACATTATATATGATCCCTATGCAGTATATATAATGCCTAGGCATTATAAATAATCCCTAGGCATTATATATACTACATAGCAGAGTCTAGGCAAAAGGTGTAATACACTCTTTTATATACATTGCCTAGGTAGTATATATATGCAAAGTACGGGGAAAGTATATAGTCCAGACTTTATAGAGGGTGGACACGCTGGGGCTTACATACATGGCGAGTTGAATGTTACCCGAGTTGCACAACAGCAGAAGAGAAGCCATTATACAGGGGTATTTTCATATTTCGCGCCTTCAAAGTTTCATTCGGATCGGCCATTCGGTCAAGTCCGTGCATCTTCGGATCAAGTTTATGATAGTTTCCATGGTTGCGTTCGAAACTTCAAACGGATACAAGTGTCAAAACAATATAGGTTATATTATATAGTAATTAAAAATAATAAAAGTGTTTAATTGATAATGAAGTGAGACATTTGAACTGATAAGTAAACGTCATTTTTTTCTGTGCCAATAATATTATAAAATGGCTGCTAAGTGACAAATACTATAAAATAGTAATAACTATCATAAACTTGATCCGAAGATGCACGGACTTGGTCGAATGGCCGATCCGAATGCAACTTTAAAGGCGCGAAATATGAAAATACCCCTGTATAATGGCTTCTCCCCTGCTGTTGTGCAATTCGGGTAGCATTCAACTCGCCATGTATGTAAGCCCCAGCGTGTGCACCCTGTATATAATCCTATTTATTTGCACCAAGAAAATATTCTTCAAAAGTATTAAGTTCTATTTAAACAAGACACACATCTTTTGTTGATCTAAAGAAAAGAATTCTTTGGCTATATTATCTTGATTAAAATAAATATTTCTCACATTTGAGAACATTATTTCCTTGATTTAAAAAGTATAGATTCGTTGAAATCTGATTATCATTTAAAGAAATATATTTATTTGATTCAATGAATTCGATTCTTTGAATTGATTGGGACGCATTTGAATCAATAATTTTTCCATACTCCAGTGAAGTATTGAGGTTAAATTAAATCAAAGAAGTAATGATTCAATTCACAATAATGATAATAATAATAATTAAATTAAAAATATATTTATTTGTTACAAAGAGTTCAAGAATTTATACCAATAAAGCATTTATTTAGATCAACAAGATATTGTGTTTAGATAAATATCTATTTTTTTAGTTGACGGAAATATTTCTTTTGATTATTAAATGTTATTCTCAATTATTATAATATTAGCGTTTCTTTTTAGTTAATTTTTTTTATATAAGTTACAGGTCAAGTATATAAACCACACATTATATATAATCCCTACGCATTATATATAATGCCCAACAGAGTCCAGGCAAAGTGTGTAATACTCTCTATTATACACATTTCCTAGGCATTATATATAATGTTTAGAAGAGACCACGCAAAGCGTGTAATAAATACTTTATATTTGGGTAATTTCTATTTTTTTGTATGTTTCATTATTCTTATAATTTTTAAGGTACGGAGATGTATTTTTTTATTATTCATAATAAGATGCATTAAAAAAAGTATTTGTTGAAAGGGACTTTTAATCAATTTTCAGATTTTTTAAAAACAAATGCCTAAATTCAGTTTTTGAAAAAAATCCACGCTTGTTTTTCTTTAAATTTTTTATAAAAAATTGTTGACAATGTACCCTAAAAGTCTTTTAAAAATAAAACTAGGATCTCTTTTAGTTTTCGAGCAATTAACAAAAATGCATTTCAAATTTTCTTTTTCTATTTTCCATCTGTTTGAATATAAATCAAAACTGATTTCTTAAATATCAGCCACCGAAGTCTGTTTTATAATAGGGTACTAAAAATCCCATAAGTGAAAATTGGATTTTGCGAGTTTTTTGCGCTAGTTATGATTTTGTTGCGGTTTTTCAAATAAAAATGGTGTATAATACACAAAATAGTACTTTTTATTGTTAATTAGAGTTTTATATAAATTAATTAAACAATTCATTATTTTTCTTAGGAATGTTCACTTAGAATAGAATTCGAAATTTTTGGTTTTTCCGAATAATTCCACTTATTTTTTACGTTTAAATTAGAGTGATGTAATGATTAAATTACCTTGATAAAAATACTTGTTTACAAAATTTTGTATTATTGTGAAAAATATTGTCTTTGAATAATGTTAGAAACTTGTGGTTTTTTTTGAGATATTCAACATATCGTTTACTTTTCACAATCAGTGTGAGGTAATAATGGATAAGAAATAACAAAACCTAATCGTTTAAACAAATTATTATTGTTTATTACTATCTTTTCCTTAGGTAATTCTAGATAGCTGCGATTTTTTTTCTGAAATTTTCAACTTATAGTCCATTTTGTTCTCAGAGTGAAGTAATAATTAATGCAAATGTAAAAAGTGGACAAAATTAAAAAGAACTATCTAGTATAAATAAAGAAGATAGTTATAAACAATAAAAATTTTCCCAAGCAATAATTTTTGTTAAACTGCATCCATTATTACCTCACACTAATAGAAAAGTGGACTTTTAGTCATTATTTTAAGAGAACATTGCGATAAATAATAATAAATTGTTCCAAAAATTATTTATTTAAATTTAATACATAATTGGTTTGCTCTAACTAAAAAGTTGATAATAAGTTGAAAAATTTGGAAAAACCACGGCTCTCTAATTTTGTACTAAGAGAAAAATGATTAAAATAGTTACATATTGTTTAATGAATTTATGCTAACATTTAATTATCAATATAAAGTAAAATTATAAACTAATATAGATTCAATTATAACTTTTTTTGAATTAAGTATTTTATGTTGTGCCATAATTGTTTCTTAGCATCTTGCTACTATATTATAATTCCAGAGTTTTTAAGAAGAAAAAAATGTTTTCTCTTTCTACATCTGGGTAATCTTTTTTTTTTTTAATTTTCAAAGAGATAAGTAAAATAAAATTATTAAAAAAAACTTATATTAACAATTAGAACAATAGAAGCGTCTTAATAATTTCGAAAGATTTTGAGATTAAGTATTTTTAAACAATTTTGGGAAAATTTTAAGCAGTCAATATTTCATTTTGAAATAATAATAAAAATTTTTTAAGATTTCAAAATTCTTTTGAAAAAAAATATGGAAGATTCTAATAAATTATTTCCATTTTCCAGGATTTTATTTAAATTTAGGTAAAATTAATTTTTTAGGGCGTCAAGAGAAGGAAAAATATATAGTTTAGATTCAAGGGAAAATTTCAAACAATTTTTTAATAATGAGTTCTAAGAGATTATTACAAAAGATTACAAAACGTTTCAAATTATTTCATAAAATTTAAAAAAAAGGGTTCAAAAGTTTTTAAAGCAACATCGCGCCATAATATATAATTTTAGAACACATTATAGTAAATTTAAAAGATATGTAGAAGTTATGAAACGATTAAAAAACAATGAAAATTTATAAGATATTTTAGGACTTTTTTAAAAATTCAGGATAATGACATAAATTCTTTAGGTTCCCAAAACAATTTCTTTCGACTTTTGAATTTAAAAAATGAGGTTTAGGAGAGAATTTAAAAAGATTTTGAAACATCATATATTTCCTTAAATTTCGAAAAAGTGCAGAAGATTTTAAAGCAAAATGTTTCAATTTGGTAACATTTAAAAATAAAAAATGAAATAAACCAAAAAATTCTATAAGTACAGCGATTTATGTGAAACTTTTTAAACAAAAAAAAGCCAGACGTTAAAAACGCAAACGTCTGGACACTAATCTTTTTTTTCCAAATTAAAAATTGTGAACAAAATGTGTGGAAAACTGAAAACCTATATGGTAAAGTATCACATGCCCTTAATTAAAATAACTTTGAAAGTTCTCAAGTGAACAAATAAATGTTATTCAAGTTCCTTGAAAAATTGGGGATGTTTTGAGGCAGCGTTTAACATTTTAAATAACTTTTCAAAATTTCAAGAAAAATTCCAGCCAGATAAAAATATTTTAAACAATTAAACAGGCATCGTATATATATTTATTTTAAACATGCTCGAACTTTTCCTATTATTTTGCAAAATCCCGTAAAATATTATTTTTTCAATCTAGATTTTTTGTTGAAGAATCTGAAATATTCAAAAATCTTTTATAATTTTTTCAAATTTGTAAGAAATTTTTTCGCTTCATTTTTTACATTTTAAATGATTTTTCAAAATTTCAAGAAAAATTGGATTCATTTTAAAACATTTTGAGGATTTCAAGAGGCTTTGCATAGATTTAAAAAAATTTAAACTTTGGAAGCTTTTCTGAACAATGGAATATTTACCATTTTTTCTGAAATTATAAAAGCCCTAAATATCTTTTGAAAAGGCTAATAATTTTCTAATAATTTGTAAAATCCTGTAAAATAAAAAAAATATTTTTTAAATCTTCTACATTTTTTTTGACATATCTGAAATAATTAAAAATCTTTCCCAATTGTCTCATGAAAATGATAAAATTTATATCATTCGAAAAAAAAACTTCTGATACTTTACTTATAAATAATTTGAAAATGTGTGTAACTAAAAAAGTATAAAAAAATAATTGTTTTGTTACGTCAAAATATTGTTTAATGTATTTCTATACCGCGCTTTATCCTAAAAATCTATTTTTATTTACAAAACGTCTATTAAGTTTTTTAAGTTAATACAAAAAAATGTTACGTAACTGCAGTTAGGATGTGGGAAGGTAAAAGGGTTTAAAATAACTTTACGTAATATGTGAACAAAAATATAAGTGTTCAGAATTTTTTAACAAATAAATTGTTATTTATCTGGCCCTTCTTCAAATGCATCATTATATTCAAAGTCAAGATTATATACTTTACATATCTCGTGTCAGGCATTATATATAATGCCTCGCAAAGTATATAATAATTATTCAATTAAATATTTTGACTAAAATTGTCAGACATTATATATAATGCCTGGGGATTATATATAATACCTGAATTAAATACTTTGCCTGTACCATATATAATGCCAGGCATTTGCAGACAAAGTATGTAACTGTATACTTATTATATACATTGCCTAGGAATTCTATATAATCACTAGGCATTATATTTAATGCCTGGAATGAGATAGGTAAAGTATAATATCAGTTCGAAACTTTGTTTTGAAGGAACATTAAAAAAAGCCTTGTCTTATTTTAATCATTTATTGTTTGATAAGAAAGTTGTTTTTTAAATTTCATAAGTGCCATTTGTTTAATACTTTCAGATTTATAAAAAAAATTGTCTCGTATCATTGTAATAATAGGGTCGTCCAAATGGATACCTGTACGTCGGACAAAGTTTTTGCAACTAATTGAACTTAAATTCAAAATTCAAATATAACTAAAATAGCATTGGGACAATATATATTCATTACTTGTTCTAGGTCTGACATTACTTACAATTCCTGGGAAAATTGTGAAAGGACAAATTCCATTTCAAATCATGAAATTTTACACGAATTTCTCGTAGGAAAAACGAAATTTTTGTAAATGTTATTATAAGTACAAAATTTAGTTTTGAGTGTTTTTACCTCTAATTATGATTATTTTACAATATTTTAAATACAAATGGTTCATAAATCTACTTTACATTGTTGATAATTAGATGTTTGCATAAATTACTTTTTAAATTATGAATTTTTTACCTTTGACCAATTTTTAGTTAGAATTAAACAATAATTAATTAAATTGAAGTTAAATAATTTTTTCAACAATTTATCATTATTTATCACAACATTCTCTTCGAATATTGCTTGAAAGTTGCAGTTTTTTCTATAATTTTACCATTTTTATCCAATTTTCAATTATTATGAGGTAATAATGAAAATAATTGAAATTTTGAAAATAAGTTGAATAATTCGGAAAACCACAACTTGCAAAATCTATTCTAAGTAAAAATTCCTAAAAAAATGATGAATTGTTAAATAATTTGTATTAACATTTAATTATTACTAGAAGGTAGTATTGTATGTATAATACACAATTTGTATTTTTTTAAACGCAACAAAATCATAATATTAGTGGAAACATTTTCTAACGCATTTTTATTTATTTCTCAAAAACTTTGTGCAGAGACCCTTTAAAATTAAAGGACAAAGTATCGACAACTGCAATTCAGTGATTGTGAATTCTCTTTTGATAAAGCTCTTTCGGCTTTAACGAAAACATTCTCATCGTGTATCTCGTGCTTCGCACTCGATTTTGTCCTGAATTTTTCGGGCGAATAAATTTGGTACATTAATTTTGCTCTTATTTTGTGTCTTTTACCCAAAAAATAAATTTGTTCAATTTTCATGATTTTTTTACGAATTGAATGCTTACAAAACTAAGCATCCTATAAAAACTGATTAAAAAATTTTATGAACTTGTTTGGATGCATTCTTTTTTTAATTCATCTATTTTTTGTATCTTGATAAGTTAGACCGCGAAATGGAATTTTTAATTTTTGATTATTTTTGTTGTGCGATCAAAATGTAAATTTTCGATTTAAAAAATGAATGTAAACAGTTGTTATGACAGTCTTTTCATAACAAGCATGCCAAGAAAGATAAACTTTCTACCAAAAAAAATATTAATTTTTAACTGAAGTAGAGAATATTCATCTAATTAAATTTGAGCTTGATCTGCAGCAATAAAAAATGAAATTTCTCTAAAAATAATTCTAAAATTTTATTATCAAATTCTCAGTTACAATAATTAATTGTTTACCAAGGAAAAGGTAATTTTCAACAAATAATTAGATTTCCAACTAAACTGCTCAATTTTTTATATAAACAAAATTAATTCTCCACGAAAAGTGTAATAGTTGATATTTCCACCAAAAAATATTTTAATTTTGCAATAAAAAAAAAACTGATAAATTAGATAAAAAAGACTCATTTTCAACCAAAAAGTTGCATTTTTAACCAAGAAAGATTTTTCAATCAATAACGAAAAAAAAATATCCAAAATTTTGACTTTTCAAGTGATACAGATGCATTTTTGAAAAAAGTTGAATTTAAAAGACCAAGTATGAATTCTTTACCAAAAGTCATTGATTCTTTGACTAAAAAAGATCCTTTTTCAAACAAATAAGTGAAATTTTAACTGAAAAAGATCAATTTTCAAGTAATAACGTAATACCCAATTTTTAGTAAAAAGAAAAAAATTTTTAATCAAAAATGAATTTTCAACCAAGTTTATTAAACTTTTAACCAGAAAAATGAACTTTTGAGTAAAATGATGCATCTTCATTAAAAAAAAATTTAACCAAACAGTGGAATTTCCAAACCAAAAAAACCCTCAGATAAATTTTAACAAAAAAAGAATCGTTTAATTTTAATTTATTGTCATAAGTTTTTAACCAAATAAAATAAATTTTCAACGAAATAGGTAAATTTGTAACTAAACAGATGAATTTTTAATTTAATAAATTAAATGTTTATGACAATAACATTGTCGAAGAGGAATGGAGCAGTGAAATTTTTAGTTCAAGAAATCAATTTTCAGATAACAAAAAACAAACTTTCAACAAAAGAAATGATGTTTAAACGAAAAAGATGATTTTTCTACCAAAGAAGAATAATTTTTAACAAAATAAATGCACATTTTACTAAATATTTTAATTTTCAATGCAATTTCCAACCAAAAGAGTTAATTCCCTATCTAAAAAAAGACAACATTTCAAACAATTAAATAAATTTTCAACAAAAACTAAATTAGTATAATTTTAAGTCACAGAAATAATTTATTCCACGAAATAACTCAATCCCCCCCCCCCCCGAAATTAATTTTCTACCACGAAGTTCAATTTTCTACCAGAATAGAATAATTCTTAACAAAACACGTGAAATTGTAACCTATTATTTATATTTTTAATGATATTTTTAAATTTATTAATTATTAAATTTCTAATTAAACAGTTATTCTTCAATGAAAAAAATATTATTTTTAAGAAAATAAATGAAACTTCAACTAAAAAGAGTAATCTTTCACAAAACACCAAAAAGAAAAATTTATAACAAAATATATGAATTTGCAATCAACCCAATGGGCACCAAATTTGGCGACGTCTTTACAACATCGTTGCGACATTTTTACGACATCTTTACGACATCCTATGTCCGTGTCGCACAGTGGGATGAAATCGGAAAGCGAGGTTCAAAATGACATTTAGAACGCAATTATGCACCGATTTTAGAATTTTTTTTTTGAAAAATTCAGAAATAAATTTTTCAGAAAATGGTGAGAGTAGATTTTTTATTTTTTTGTTTATTTAATTTTTATTTTAATGCAAACATCGAAAAAAATTTCGATTTTTCTAATTTCATTTTTAATCTTCTAGACAAAATTTTTCTTATACTTCTCGTCCCTTGAATTTAATGCACAGGGGTATAAGAAATATAAAAAAATTCTTAACTTGCATAGTTAATTATTATAAACAAATTGTATTAACAAATACTCGACATCAAGGGTTATTCGGCTTCAACGTATATTTCTGCTCTGAAATCGCTTGCTTTCATTGTGAGGATGATAC
>NC_046664.1:80656677-80670195 GCF_010883055.1 Belonocnema kinseyi | reverse complement strand
AAATTTAGTTCTGAATTTTTCAAAAAAAAAATTCTAAAATCGGTGCATAATTGCGTTCTAAATGTCATTTTGAACCTCGTTTACCGATTTCACCCCACTGTGTATCGTTTCGGTGTCTTTACGATATCGTAAAGACATCGTCAAATCATACGACTTAATTACGATATCGTAAAGACACCTTAACGACATTGACATAGGATGTCGTAAAGATGTCATAACGATGTCGTGACGATGTCGTAAAGACGTCGCCAAACTTTGTGTCCACTGGGAAGTATTTAAATTTGTATTCAATTTTCAAACAAATAGTGGCTTTATCAAATTAATAAGATTGAGATTCAAGCAAACATAAAACAATTACATTTTTTGTTCAAAAAATTAATTTTCAATACAAATACTAATTTTCAAGGCAAACAAAAAACTAATTGTGAAGAAAAAAAGATCCATTTTGACTACAAAACAGTGGCGGACTGGCATTTGAGCGCCTCCTATGCCATATAAAGGCGCCCTAAAAGATAATAATGTTTGAAGAAATAAATATATTTTAGATTCCAATGGAGACAGTGAAAGAATATCCAATAAAATCCACGTGTTACACTTGTACTCCTGTAAGTAATATTAGTAAAATAATAATGTGTTCTCCAATTTCTTTATACCTGAACATGAATTTGATGAAGGATCCTGTACATGACCCAGCAAAGGAACCTTTACGCAAGCTGACCTTTGAATGATCCTATACGGGTTCCTTCACAGAGTGATTTTAGACGCAGAACCTATACATGCTTCTGTACAGGAAGCTGTTTTTGAATTTACTTCGCCAAGGTAGCTGTACAGAAAACCTGTACTCGATCATTCAAAGTTTCCTTCGTCGATGCATGTTCCTTTGTAGGGTCATGTATAGGTTCCTTCACCAAATTCCTGCACAGGAATTATCCAGATTACCTGTACAGGTTTCCTTTGCAGGATCGCGTCCAAAAACATGTGCAAGATCCTCAGTGAGTAGCCCTTTGGGGTTTGGGACTTAAGAGTTCGAAACAAAGCTTGGCTTCAACGTTTATTGTACTTACAGCGATTACAATAATAATTACAGTGTCATGATTACAGTTTCAAACGTTTGAGTCAATTATTTATTACATCACTTGACGTTGATGCTAATAAACATTAATCGTATTATTCAGACATAAGTATACATCAGTCTCAAATTATGATTGAAGCACAATTTGCGACGAGTGATTAACAAAACGATTGATTAACATTATATAACGTAGACAGGAATAACAAAAATGAAAATGCAAGATCGACACTGATGGAAGCAAAGAATAAGGAATGAGAAGAGAAACTAATCCAGAGGGGGCGTTAAATATGTTCACATAAGCGAGATTAAACTCAAAAACTCGATGGGAAGTGGTAAAAATTATCAGGAGACAATCTCCAACTTTATAGAGTTTATCTTTGGTTTCTTCTTTGAGATGAAAATCGGCTTTGGTATCTTCTTAGGGATCCAAATTTTTTACTGCGTATAGCGGATCTCCATGGATAATTCTGGCTCGCTTTATTAAATAGTCTGAAAATTGAAAATATTTCTACTTGTCCAATATCCACACAATTCAGGGCAAATGAGTCGATTTTTCACGAAAATAGAGGAGTAAGATCTTTCAAAGAAAATTATAGTGGGTACTATATACGAGGGTGAGGGCTGGAAATCTATTCGCCCTGTTAATTTTATTTTCGCGCCACGAATTTTACTTTCGCCCCGCTAGTTTTACTTTCACTTCGCTAGTTAGTTTTACTTTCGCCACGCTAGTTTTACTTTCGCCCCGCAAATTTTACGCCTCTATTTTCAGGGGCAAAAGGTGGTAATTAAGGTCACGTGTGGAATAAAAATATAAGATAATATAATTAAATTAAACATTCTTGAAACCGAAATAGTATTTTTCATCAAAACTTTTTTATATTTTTTATATCAATTACCTGCAAATTCTAAAAGAATGAATCCTGTTTTTTCAATTGATCCCAAAAAATGAATAAATTCAAAGAAATAAAAAATTAAAAAGAGAAATTTTTTACATGCAGTTGAATTTTTAACCCGAAAATACGATTTTTCAACAAAAAGTTTAAATCCCCTAACCAAATAAGATTAATTTTCTACCAAAGAATTTTTATCCAAAAGGGAAAATATTTGCAGAACAAGATATTAATTTTTTAAACAAAAAAGACACATTTTCAATAAAGTGTTAAAGAAAATAAGGAAAGAACGATTTATTTTTGATTTTTTTTCTGAATGGAAAATTAAATTTTTATCCCCGTCAAAAGTTGAAAAAACGTGCCCCGCGAGTTAAAAAAATTTTCTTTTCCATTTTTTTGAAGCCGATTAATATTTTTTTATCCAACCTTTTTTGTATTGATTCAGCTATTGAATGTTTAGAAAGTGAATCCTAATTTTTCTTCTTAAATAAAAATTAAATTTTTATTACCGGCCAAAGTTGCTCAATAGAAAAAAAACTTTCCCTTATATTTTCTTAAAACCGAAATTTTATTTTTTCATCAAAACTTTTTTGTATCGATTGAGATATCCATTGGCTAGAAAGTGGATATTAATATTTTTTTTGCTAAATTAAAAATTGCATTTTTATCACCGTCTAAAATTGAAGAAATGTGCGCCTCAAGATTAAAAACTTTTCTTCACATTTTCTTGAAACTAAATAATATTTTTCCTCACAACTTTTTTGTGTCGATCAAAATATGCATTGGTTATAAAGTGGATTTTAATTTTATTTACTAAATTAAAAATTGTATTTTTTATCACCATCGAAAGTTGAAGAAACGTGCCCCTCCAGCTAAAAAAACTTTCCCTCACATTTTCTTGAAGCCGAATAATATTTCCGCATCAAAACTTTTTTGTGTTTTCATTATTTTGTTTCTAATTCTGAAATTGAATTTTTATCACCGTCCAAAGTTGAAAGAGGTGTCCCTCGAGCTAATGAAAAAACTTACCCGTCCGTTTTCTTGAAACCAAAAAGTATTTTTGCATCAAACTTTTTTTTGTGTGGATACAGCTTTCCAATGGTATAAAGAAAAATGTTCAGTTTTTGTCTGTTTTAAAATGAAAATTGAATTTTTGTCATCGTCCAAAGTTGGAAATACGTCCCCCTAGAGCGAAGAAAAAAACTTTCCCTTACATTTTCTTGAATCCGAAATTGTGTTTTTCATCAAACCTTTTTTGTATCAATTAAGAAATCCATTGGCTAGAAATTTGATTAAATTTTTTATTTAAAATGGTATTTCTGATCACCATCTAAAATTGAAAAAACGGGCAAATCGAAATTAAAAAAAACTTTCCTCGAATTTTACTTTCGCCCCGCTAATTTTATTTTCGCGCTGCGAATTTTACTTTCGCCCCGCTAATTTCACTTTCGCCCCGCTAATTTTACTTTCGCCTCGGTAATTTTACTTTCGCCTCACAAATGCGGTTTGCGTGAAATATATGCTACTTTCACCCCTATTTTCCGGAGAAAAAGGTGGTAATTAAGGTCAAGTGTGGAATAAAAATATTTTTAAATTAAACATTTTTGTATCGATTCAGCTTCTCAATGGCTAGAAAGTGAATTTTGATTTTTAGTTTAAATTGAAAATAGTATTTTTTAACCACTATCTAAAGTTGAAGAAACGTGCCCTTCAAGATAAAAAAAACTTTCCCTCACATTTTCTTAAAACCGAATAATATTTTTTTATTCAAACTTTTTTGAATCGATTCAGATATCCATTGGCTACAAAGGGGATTCTTATTATTATTTTGAACTGAAAATTGTACTTTTATCACCGTCCAAAGTTGAGAAAAGGTGACCCTCGAGCAAAGAAAAACTTCCTTTTATAGTTCCTTGCAACCTAATAATCTTTTAAAATAAAAACTTTTTTGTATCGATTCAGCTTCTCAATGGTTAGAAAGAGAATTTTCATTTTTTGTTTAAATTAAAAATCTGATTTTTTTACCACCGTTCCAAAGTTCAAAAACATGCACCTCGAGCGAAAAACACAATTATTTGACCAAATTTTCCTTCTCCAGTAAAATTGTGAAAATGTGGGCTAGGCTCCTATGGCATGCTACACTTTATAATCAATAAAATACTTGCCTTTCATAATATAATGGGGTTGTCAGATTTTATAAAAGACACTCTGGCAGGCGAGGAACTTTTTTAGCGTAGCAGACACTTAGATTATGAGATGGGGAAACATACCGAGGCCATACTATAGAAAGTCGTATAACTAAAAATCAGAATATACGAGTTTTTCTGGAGGTTTTTCAAATTTAATTGGTCGATAGAAGGAGAGGGATTGGTCCCAACCACGAGGCGCTGTATTGTAGTTGGCTAAGTTTTGATAACTTGATATCTTCGGACCCTGGTAGTTACTTTCGTATAATTTTCCACCTATAACATAAGAAAAAAATGGTCAATAAGGAAATTATCATAAACAAAAATTTCCCTAAAATATCCAGGTTTGAAGAGAGCAATTGACTTGTGAAAATTCTTTTTTGAAAAGAGTCACTAAAAGAATGCAATCCATTTTCTAAATTTCTTAATTTCTTTTGTGCAATGAAAAAATATTTTTGCAACAATATAAGCTTTTTTTGATATTATATTAAATTATTTTGTTTTATAACAAAGTATTTTATTTTATATTAATTTAAATGGTTATAAACATTTTCTTGTAAATACGAAAGCAACGAAGATATTCAGAGTTTTCAGAGGTGTTCAAAAAGTAATTTTCCCTAGCCTGCCGTTTTGCCCCAGCGCCATTTAGTGAGCTGGGACCAAACATAGTTTAAGTTTAGGATATACCGATAAGAGCGGAACCAGTCTTAGCTGCCGAAATAATTTTTTTCATCAGTACTGGCTTGGAAACCATGGAGCTACATGTGAAAAACGTGTCCACTTGTGCGTTGCGTGCAGTTATTCGTTTTTTAACTGCAAAAGGGCTTATTGGCAACGAAATTCACACTGACAAATATCGATTTCAAGAGGTATTGAGTCCAAAATTCTGTCAATTGTAGCTCTATGGTTTCCGAGCCGGTACTGATGAAAAAATTTTTTCGGCAGCTAAGACCGGTTCCTCTCTTATCGGTATATCCTAAACTAAAACTATGTTCGGTCCCAGCTCGCTAGATGGCGCTGGGGTAAAACGGCAGATAGGAAAACTTACTTTTTGAATAACCCTCGTAGATTTAATTTTTCAAATAATTTTTCTCTTTTTTTAAGAACAAGAATTTTCACTGGCACATTTTATTTTTCTAATTAGAGCATTCCCATCACAAATTAACGAGTAAATACGATTTCGAGAATCAAGATTTATTAAATTAAAAAAATAAATAAAACAATGATTCCAATGATCATGAATCTTTTTCATCGCGATTTCTAAATTTTTAAGCACCAAGTTTTTTTTCATAGTCCAATTTTAATCATTGTTTTTTGTAACAAATTTTCTATGGGGTAAAGAATGATTTTTCAAGCATGGAAAGCACAAAAAGCAAAAGCAAAGCATATGATCTTCTTCAATCAGGGCCTAAAATGTCAAAAATTAGACACTTTATCAAAAAAATTATTTTTTGAATTCTATCGACAACAGGCTTCACAGTCAAAATTGCTCTAGAAATTAAGAAAATTGGGATATTCTTCACAAAAATAAGAGGATAAATTCTTTTATAAAAAATTGATTAGGCAGGATAATAAACTCAATTTAAAACGCTTTAAATTCCAAAGATTTAAAGTAAAAATATTGTATTTTCAACAAAATATATGAATATCTACCAAATAGTTGAATTTTCAACCAAAAAATTTTCAACAAAAAGCAGTTGAATTCAACTAAAAACGACGAATTTGCAACCAAAATTTGGAATTTTCAACGAAAAAAGATAAATTATCAATAAAAAATATAATAGTGAAATTTTCAGTAAAAAAGAATCAATAACAAAAAAAATCTTTAACAAAGTATTTTAAAGTTCAACCAAGTAGATAATTTTAAATAAAAAACGACTAATTTTCAACAGAAGAATTAAATTTTTAATCAATAAGATGAATCTTAATCTGAACAAAACTAATTTTCACAAAGTTTTTCAACTAGAATTATAAATAAAAAGATGAATTTTCAACTAAAAAAGGATAAATTTTCAAGCAAAAATGGAATAGTTAATTTTAAAGTTAAAAAGGTGAATTTTCAATAAAAGAGCATCATTTTTATCTAAAATTTTGAATCTTTTACTAAAAAATGAATTTTTAACAAAGCAGTATAACCTTCAAGCATTCTTTTAATTTTAACAGACAAAAAACATAAATTCTTAAAAAATGATTTTAACTTTCAATCAAGTATTTAATTTTTAACAGAAGAATTAAATTTTCAATCAAAGAGATGAATCTTCGAACAAATAAATGTTTAAGAACATTTTTCCTCGAGTTAAATTTTTAGTAAAAAAATAATTTATAACGCGAAAAAAAAAATAAATTAAAAAAAAGAGTGTTCAACCAAAAAATTAGGTTTGAACCAAGAAGATTTTAAAAAAATACGAACTTTAAATTTAACAGTTTATTTTTTTACCAAAAAAGTTTAATTATTAATCCAAAAGTACGAATTTACAAGAAATTTGAACAAATCATTTCATTTTTAATCTACAAAATGAATTTTAAGCTAATCAAGTGGAAAAGCGGGGAAAAGGGGAACATTTGAAATACTGTGAAGCCTGTAATAAGTAAAGTTTTTTAAAATTTATAAACTAAAAAATAAGTGTCATTGCAATAACTGATCAAATCAACGAAAATATTCCCATTGTTGATTGTGACTATAATTTTGCAAGCAAACATAAAGCGAACTTGAAAGAAATTAATATTAAAATTATTTATTTGACAATATTTACGGTTTTGAGTATTTTCTTTCTAATTAGGTAAAAGTTGAAACTCAGATTTAATCCTGGTGCATGGGATCTTATGAGTTACGAGAATATTTTCCTCAATTTTATCAATAATTTTTAACAATCCTTATTTTTGAGCTTGAGATAACCTCTAGAAATAATTGCTAAATCGGTATTCATAAACTGATGCCAAACGGAGAAGCCATTTTGTTTAGTTTTTGTATACGTAATAATCCAAAAAGTATAAAAACTCTCAATAAAAATCGTTTTTTCGAAGAAAATTCTATTTTTTATGGGAAGACGATCTGCTTGGTTCTGCTTTTTGGCGAACCTAACAACAAAATGTAACATTCACATCCTTCAGGATGCAAGTTCATGGTAGTTTTCCATTTTGTCCTTGGGTTTGTATGAAATCAGAACCGAGCAGATTTTCTCCTCATATACTTCAAACCTAGCCAGGCCGAAGAAATAGAATCTGCTCGGTTCTACTTTTGAGCGTACCTGAAAATAAAACGAAACATTACCATTCTTCAGGACCCAAGTCCATGGTAGTTTTGCGTTTCGTCTTTGAGTTCGCTTAAAGTCAGAATCGAGCAGATTTTTTTCCTCTGACACTTCGGGAACCAAGTTTATGGAAATTTCTTATTTTGTCCTTAGGTTCGCACGACATCAGAACCGAGCAGATCTTCTCTGACAATTCAGGACTAGCCAAACCGAAGGAATAGGATCTGCACGGTTCTGTTTTTTGGCGAATCTAACAACAAAACGAAACATCACCATCCTTCAGGACCCAAGTTCATGGTAGTTTTCCATTTTGTCCTTGGGTTTGTATGAAATCAGAACCGAGCAGATCTTCTCCTCTGATACTTCAGGACCAGCCAGGCCGCAGGAATAGGATCTGCTCGGTTCTGCTTTTGGGCGCCACCTAATAACAAAACGATAAACTACCATCCTTCAGGAACAGTTCATGGTATTATTTCGTTTTGCCTTTAGGTTTGCTTAAAGTCAGAACCGAGAAAATTTTTGTTTCTCTTACACTTCGGGACCCAAGTTCATGCTAGTTATTCGTTTTGTCTTTAGACATGGCCGTTAAAGAGCATGGTAAGCCACTAAAGCAAAAACCGATTATTTTTACTCTTTGGATTATGTATTCAAAAAACTAGTCAATACGGCTTTTTCATTTGACCTTGAAGTTTTATTTACCAATGATTTCCAGGACCCTTAAACCCGCACTATACACAATAAATAAAAACTACCCAACGTTTCAGACCCTGATATCGATTACTAAAAGCCATGCAAACTTGCCATCATCTGTATTTGAGCAGACAGTGCCAAAATTGCAGTCAGCTGAAACGAGGTTGTCCACAACCGGAGTGTTGCGCAGATGTTTGATGGTATCCAAAATATCATCCTCAGTTCCAACCATGGCTAGAACTCTAGTCTTCTTCTCTTCTGGCATTTCCGTCTCGATTTCGATAAACTTGCTATTACCATTCATAATCAAAGTCTCTCCCTCATCAGAATCCATAGTCTCTTTGCGAAAATACTCATCAATCATGGACATCGATGCAGTTCTAGTTCCTTTGGGCATCCTCTGAAACCCGTTTTCACAAATTGGCTTCCGATCTTCAAATTGGTAATAGTTCATAGACGACAAAGAATCATCCAGAGATTCGTCCAAATCCTCAGATGACAAATATCCGTTGCTCCTGTACGAGTCGAGACTCTCCCTCTCAAAAATATCTTCCTCTCTTTCTGGTATCCTGCAAACCTCGTACTTGTTATGTGTCTCGAAGAATCGAGAAATGTCGTTGTTCAGAGGCTTGTTTTGCCTTATGATAGGGATCACTTTTGGACTGAGATGCTTGTATTGCATAACAGGTCTACAGGTCTTCTCAAACTCCTGGATCAGCTGCTTTACAGGAACTGGAGTATAATCGATGTCCTCACTATCAGACGAATGATGATCTTGATTCCCGTTCCTGAAGTTCCTGATGTTACCATTTGTTTGTGCTGAAGTCTTGATGTGATTGGCATTAGAATATTTGGAGTTGGAGTGGTATTTAGATTTAGAGTTTGGGTTTGAGTAAGAGTTTGAGCGAGAGTTAGAATTTGAGCGAGAGTAGGAGGATGAACGAGAGTAGCCATTAGGTTGAGAGTAGCCATTATGATGAGAGTTCCCATTAGGGTGACAGTTGCCGTTATTATGAGAGTTGCCATTAGGTTGAATGTGGCCATTTGAATGAGAATGGCCATTAGAGTGATGCGAGTTAGAACTATATTGAGAGTTTGAGTTAGGTCTGGAATGAGGTTTGGAGTGATTAGAATTAGTGAATGCAGACTTGTAGCGATTATTGCGAAGCCCGTTAGTGCTCGCTCGAGAACGGTCCTCGTTTTTGAAGGACATTCGTTTAGATTTTTCCGTAAAAGCGTCAGAATCGTCTAGAGGAAGTTCCGGGTCTGTACCGACAGCCACTTCCCGAAGATAGATTTTCTTAACTTCGGTGATCCTGTTTACCCCGTTCTCTGAGTTGTTACAGGCTCGAGCTTGTTGGACGTATCCTGGAATGTTTTTTATTGAGTTTTGATTTTCAAAATTTTCAATAAATATGGATATAATGAAATGATAAATGCAGTAAGGGGTCGTCCAGAAACTGCTTCACCCATTGTTGAGTTCTTACACCCCCCCCCCCTCCCGAAACGTTTTTTGTATTTCTAGTGAGTGGAATTTTCGAAGAACAAAGAACACTTCAACCAAATAGTTGAATTTTCAACGACATACAGTTAAACCTGGATTTAATGTCAATGTTGGGGCTGACCGTAACATTAAATCCAGAGTCTCGGAACTGTTTTGTCTCTCTCCTTTGTTTTTCCTCTCTTGTTTCTCTCCCTGTTTCGTGACGCATGAATAAGCACCGCCCATCCTCCTGCAACTCCTCTTATCCATCCCCACCGCGCGGCGTCCATTCTCGGCTACACTAAATCCAGTTAAACTAAATCTAAGTTTGACTGTACACCAAACTCTTGCTTTCAGTCAAGTGTTGGGGGTTGCCTTGAAATAAACTTGGACTGATTTCGGAGAGATCGAAACGTAAAAAGTGAAGCCCGCCTGACTCGTTTCCAATTGGAATATATATATATATATATATATATATATATATATGTATATAATATCAGAGCCGCTCTCGCCCTGCTCCCCTGAGAAACTGCGTGAGCCAACAGTTCTAGGAAGGCTGAAAGCGGGGTGACTGAAAGCGAGAGTTTGGTGTAATAAAATTTGTAAAAAAAAGTTAATTTTGTAACCAAATGGTTGAATTTTTAACCTACAAGAACACACTTTTCAATTTTGAATTCTGAATGAAAAATGTAATAGTTGATATTTCAACCTAACAAGATTTTAATTTTAAACCAAACAGAGATGACTTTTATCGATAATATTTTTATCGCTGGATTTTAGTTCTAAAGGATAAATTTTCAACAAAACAGTTGAATTTTCGACTAAAAAAGCAGATTGTAACAAGATAGTTAAATTTTTTTAATGGAATTTAATTATCAACAAAATAGTTAAATTTTGAACCTAGAAGGATGCATTTCAATCAAGAAGATTCAATATCTACCAAAAAAGATGAATTTTTAACAAAAGAATATATTTATAATAAAAAGATAATTTTCAATTAAGAAAGATGAATTTTTAACCAAATCATTGCATTTTTAACTAAGAAATATAAGTTTTAAGCAAAAAATTGAATAGTGAAATTTCAAGTGGAAAAAAATTAATTAAAAAAATATACTACTAAATTTCACCGAAAAATATGAATTTATAACAAAATGGTTGATTTAAAGCTAATAGTTGAATTTTTTCACCAAAATAGATGAATTTTCAACCAATAAAATTAACTTTTACACAAAAGAAACATATTTTTTTAAAGATAATTGAACTTGCAACTCGAAAATATGATTTTTTAACAAAAAAGTTCATTTTCAACCAGATAGTATAATTTTCTAATAAATTGTTGAATTTTTAAGACAATTATGTGAATTTTTTGCATAAAAGTGGAATTTTCTACCCGAAATGATGAATTTTTCACCAAAAAAGATGAATTTTCAATCATGAAAATTAATTTTAAATGAAAAAGACGAATTTTAAACAAAACGCATGCATTTTTAACCCAATAATAGAATTTTGTACTGGAAAAGATCAATTTTCATTTAAAAAGGTTAATTGTCAACCACAAATCGAATAGTTACATTTTCAGTTTAAAAAATTAATTTTCAATCAATAAAATCGAATTTTCAACCAACTGGTTACATTACAATCAAGGAGATGAATTGTATACTAAAATGATGAATTCTAACAAAAAAAAAATAAATTTGTAACAAAGTAATTTAACCTTTAACCAAGCAGTTACATTTTCAACAAACAAAAAATTAATTTTCATCTAAGAAAATTAAGTTTCTACAAAAAAAAAAAACTTTTAACAGCATATATGTTAAATATCAACCAGATAGTTGAATTATCAATAAAAAAGATGAATCTTTAAGCCGTAAAATTAATTTACGACAAAAAAGTTAAGAAAATAAATGGATTATAAAAAAGAGTTGATTTTTCAACTGAAAAAAATAATTCAAAAATGGAAAAGTTAAGTTTTCAGTTAACAAAATTAATTTTCAATGAATAAAATTAAGTGCTTACTTAAAAAAACTTTTAACAAAATATAGTCATTTTCAACTGAATAGTTGAATTTTTAAGTAAAAATATCTATTTTAAATGAAATAAAAATGTTCAGACAGTTCCATTTCAGTTAAAAAAATTAATTTGCAACTGACAAAAATCCAATTTAAAATTTTTAACAAAATAAATGAATTTGTATACCAAAAAGAAAAATTAATTTTCAATAAAAAAATTAACAAATTTTCAACAAAACAGCTAAATTAAAAAAAAAATTAGTTCAACTTTTAACCAATTAGTTTTGCTGAAAATAAAATTCTTAACAAAATAGTTGCATGTTCAAAGAATAATTAAATTTTCCATAAAGTAGCAGAATTTTTAACCAAAGGAGGTAAAACCCGAATTAAATATATAATATTCTACTTTAAAAAAAAATACCTTTTCAAAATAGGTTTGATTTTCTTATTGAATTCTATGAATTGAGTTTAAATCTAAGCGAAAAAAAAACGAGAAAAAGGGAATTTTTTTTTTAAATGGAAAAAAGAGAAGTTATTTGAAAAGGAAAAAAAAGGGGAATAGGGGAAAGATCCTATTCCCCTCTTTTCCCGTTTTTAAATAATTTCTCTTTTTTAAAGAAATTTTTCCTTCTTCTCGTTTTTTTTGCTTTAATGCAAACTTAATTAATAAAATTCAATCAGAAAATCCAAC
Source organism: Belonocnema kinseyi (assembly GCF_010883055.1). Classification (NCBI taxonomy): domain Eukaryota; kingdom Metazoa; phylum Arthropoda; class Insecta; order Hymenoptera; family Cynipidae; genus Belonocnema; species Belonocnema kinseyi. The sequence continues at coordinate 80,657,923 of NC_046664.1, read as the reverse complement.
TTATTCTGAAAAGTTAATTATTTTTCGTATCTAAACGTTATCTAAGTTAGTAATGTTACTTTCCCTGCCCTCCCCCCTGCCCCTAAAGGACATTGATAGAAAAAGTAGGGGAAAGGTGCCTAAGATGGGACCCCTTCATTTCATTAGTGGCTCTATTTATCGCTTATGTTACCTTGTAGTACGTATTTTGCATATAAATTCCGTCAGAAAGATACTATATTGGTTTAAAAAAATTCTGAAAATAAACTCTAGCAGACTGCGTGAACGGAACGATGACGAAATTACCAGGCCGTAAAGAGTCAACATATTGCTTGACCGTAAAATGACCACATACAAGGTCTGTCCGGAAAGTATCGGACCCTGTGGTCAGATCCCTGTAGCAGACCGCGTTAACGAAACCATGAAGCAATTGCAAGGCCTGTCCGGAAAGTATCCGGCCTTGTGGTGTACCGTTGCGGCGCCGCAAGACTCGGCGATGCGATGCGGCATCGAACGCAAGGAATAGCCGTCGACAGTGGTCGCGAGTAGCGCTGTTGCGACAGCCAATCAGAGCTTACTATTAAATGAACTGTTTTCTCGTCGTGCTTTGACAGTCAAATATTTTTCGCCTCTACAATGGATCGCTTTGACCCGCAATTTGCTGTTTTGCAGTTTTTTTCTTTAATTTTAAATGCTTTTAAAAGTTTCTCACATAACACACCAAACCAACAAAAAAACCCTAACAAATGCAAAACAAAATCACTCGAACTCAGTGTCGACCATGCCACAAACGTGTGGTTGAACGAGGTTATGTGATGAAACGCTTTGATTGGTCCTCTGACATTCGACGCGAGATCACACGAGACGGTCGCGGCGCTAAAAGTTGAGTTAAGGGCATGTGACACAGCTAAATACCTATATTACCGACCTCACTTTTTCCGTTCACTGAATGTTTTTTTGAACCTAAGAACTTTTTTTGTAAATAAAATATCGAGCTGAAACTTTAGAAAATGTATTAGGGTACAATAAAGTACGTTTAGGTACTGCATTTTGGTAGGAACTTCACTGAAAATGATTTCATCTTTTTTCTGAACCTCAAGATTTTTTGAACGTTCGAACTTTTTTTATACATAAAATATCGGTCTCGAACTTTGAGAAATGCAAAAGCCGAAAGAAAACTACGTTTAAGTACAAAGCTTAATAATAATAGATGTAAAAAAAATATATTTCAACAATCAATTCCAACGGCATCAGCCGGTAACGTTGT
>NC_046664.1:80594286-80656577 GCF_010883055.1 Belonocnema kinseyi | reverse complement strand
GCAGTACCTAAACGTACTTTATTGTACTCTAATAAATCTTCCAAAGTTTCAGCTCGATATCTTATTTACAAAAAAAGTTCTTAGGTTCAAAAAAACATTCAGGAACCGAAAAAGTGAGGTCGGTAATATAGGTATTTAGCTGTGTCACATGCCCTTAAACTAAGTTTTTGCTCTTGGTTACTTGCGGCGCGGCGCTTGCTTGCGGTGCTGCAACGGGCTGTTTGCGACGATTGTAGACCAGACTTAAAGTTCTCCACTTTGGCAGCCACAACCTTCTCCCATTGATCCTCTCACTTTCGGAAACAGCCCCTTAAGGCCATGTAATCAGTGGGTCACGTGACCAGATTCCTGCCTTACCGACACTTTTTTTATTTCCCAACTTATTTTCACAAAAAACGGTACATCGAATTCAAATTTTGGGATAATACATAAGAAGCACTGAAAAGGTGGCTCTGGTTCTAAATTTTTATAATTATGAAAAAGGTTTTTTTTTATAAATAATATCATTTTGCTTTTTTCATCATTATTGAAATTTAGGATCAGACTCACCTTCCTTAGTGCTTCTTATTTATTATCCGAAATTTTTAACTCGATATGATGCTTCGTGTGAAAATCAGTTAGGAAATAAAAAAGGTTTCGGTAAGGTCACGTCATTCACTCGTCACATGGCCTTAAAGTCACTTTTCCGAATAGCTAAGGGGTACTTGAATTACGTAACGGGTTATAGGCCCTCTCCCCTCCCACTTGTAACAGACCGTAACAAAATACTTCTACCCCCTCCCCCCTTTTTCTGTACGTAATTTTTAGTCTCCAGAAATATTTTGCTATTTATTGCTAGTAGAATTAGGCGGTGTCCGAGGACTTAATTTTCAAAATTCCCTGATTTTTCCTTGACGAATTTTTCATTCTCCTTGATCATTAACATTGAAATACTAGTATTTTAATCTTGTAATCCTATTCAATTGGAATTTTTTATAGACGGAATATAACCTATTTCAGATATCAATTCAAAATTTTTAAATTGATTATTTATTTTTAAAAAATCCCTTTTCTATAATAATTTAAAAAATACTTTTTTAAGAAAATACTTGAGTTTACAAACCAAATAATTAAATTTTATACATCATAGTTGAATTTTCAACCTACAAAGATAAAATCCAAACAAAAAAGTGTCATAGTTTATATTCCAATGAAAAAAAAATCAAATTTAGACCAACAAAATTTTTAATCTAAAAGACAAATTTTTACTCGAGGAAGAAATAAAAGCTGATCGAAATTCTTGAACTTTCAAGCCGAAGAACAAATTTTCTGTACAAAAATGGAATTTTTAAACAATAAACATGATTTTTCAGAGAAAAATTAATTTTCTACGCAACTGATGTATTTTTACCCAACAAAAATGAAATTTCAAACCAAGGAAATTTAATTTTAACAAAAAAGGATGATTTTCAATTTTTAAAAATCAACCTTAAAAAATGAAAAATTAAACTAAAAATAAGGCTAAAACTAAATAAAGGCTAACTAAAATGTCAAATTCTCAACAAAAGGGTTCAAATTTCAGCAAAAAGATAAATTTTTACCAAAAATATAAATCTTTAAAAAAATGATATCTTAACAAAGTGATTCAACTAAATCTTCAAACAAAATAGCTGAATACTCAAGCAAAGAAGAAGAATTTTCAATCAAAAAATTGGATTTTCATCCGAAAAAAATTTAATTTCTACTAAAACAGATAAATTTTTAAGAAAAAATAGCTGAATTTTCTGTTAAAGAGGATTTCAGTTGACTTTTCACGATCGTAAGATGAATTTAAACAACAATAAGTTTTTACGAAAAAAATCAATTTCTATTCAAAAAGACGAATTTTTAACTGAAAATATTGCCGTTTTAACCAAATTTTAGGATTCTCTACCAAATAGTTTTATTTCTATCCATAATAGATAAAATTTCTTAAAACAGATTAATTTTTATTAAAATTTTTTTTAGATGTTGAATTTTCATACAAAAAAGGATCGAGTTAACTTTTCCAGGTCAAAATATTATTTTTGTAATACACAAAATAAGTTACTACGAAATAAAATACAATACAAAAAGACGAATTTTTTATACCAAAAAGATGAATTTAAAAAACAAATAAATGCATTCTCTACCAAATAGTTTATTTGGATCCAAGAAAGATGCAATTTGTACTAAAACAGATGAATTTTTAATAAAAAACGGTACATTTTATTTAATTTCAACAAAACAGTAGAATTTTCTACCAAAAAGTTTGTACTATTTAACAAAATATTTTAATTTTCAACCAGAGTTTCAACTTTATCAAAGAAAGGTGAAATTTCTTTTAAAACAGATGAATTTTTAATTGAAATAAAAAATGTTATTAAATTAGTTGGATTTTCATCCAGAAAAGATTTCCGTTCTCTTTTCAACACTAAAATATTAAATTCAAACAAAAAGTAAATTTTTTTGTGAAATTTTCAAGAAAATAGCAGAACCTTTATCCAAAAAGTATGACTTTTTAAAAAAATGGTTGAATTTTCAACCAAATTGTTGAACTGTTGAACTTGTTCAAATAAAAAAGACAAATTTAAAACAAAAAAGAGTACATTTTCTAGGAAAAAGTTTCAATTTTCACCTAAACAGTTGTACTTTTATTCAAGAAAGATGCAATATTTCTGCTAAAAAAGATAAACTTTTAAATCAGAAAAAAATGTACATCCGAATAAGATTTCAGTTGACTTATCAGTAACAAAATATGCTTTTTAAAAAAATTGTTAATATTTCAACCAAATAATAAAATTTATTACTAAAAAGATAACCATCAGGAGAAAGTTTTTGCGAATTTGCAAGAAATTACATACATGAGTGAAGGACCCCCTCGCCTCTTCCGTAACAATTCCTAACAAAATGCCCCTCACCCTGAGCTGTTAAATAATTTAAATACGGTCCCTAACAGGCGCTTAGGCACATTTTGTTTTATTTCCTTTACGTCTTGAAATAGTTTTCTTTTGAAAGGATAGAGCAATTTGAAAAAAAACCAGCAATCAGAAGCAGCCAATTCAGAAATTTAAGGGGCCTGTCAATGTTGTGTTAGGTCGTATTTCACCAGAAATTTCTGAATAAGCTGCGATGAGTCATCCCCAGCAATAACCTTTTAGAATATTTCTGGCTCTTTTTATTTTAAATGGTCAGTACATGTTTTTTGATAAGAGTATATCTAGTTACAAAGTTAGAGCGCAAGGTCGGATACTTTCCGGATAAACTTTGTAGTGACCGTTCCGTTCACTAGGTCCGCTAGGGATTGCCATTTATATTTTTTTTACTCGCAGGTATATTAAAATTATAAAATAAGTGTCAAATATGGATTTAGCGTCGGTTTTAGGGCTGACGGTCATCATAAATCGAGAGTTTTTCTGTTTTGTCACGCTTGAATAAACACTGCACATCCCCACGCAGCTCTTCTCAACGATCGCTGCGGCGCCCAGTGGGAGGAAATTAATTTTTTACGTTTACAAAAGTCCAGAGCCTTAAATCTTGTTCCGATTTTGAATTTTTTTAAAGTTCATTAAATTCTGAAGAACTTGATGCTCCTTTTTTCTTTTTTATTCTTTTTTTTCTTTTTTGAACTTTTTGAACTTTTTTCTTCTCTATTTGTTTATCAATAATTTTTTACTTAAAGTATGGAAAAACTGAAATTTTACACATCACAATTTTTTCCGCTTTTATAACTGATTAGTTAAGCTTTATATTGCCTTAAATGAATCTTTAGTAACTCATAAAATACAAATCATTTGTTTATTATTCCATTTATTTGTCATAAACAAATTTTATGAAAAAATTGCCAAATAGTCTTATTATCGGTAAAATTTTTTTGTTGTTGCTCAAAGTACTTCAGATTAATGTAGAAATGACACTTAATTATAAAACTAATTTAAAAGTTTATAATAACCATAGTAATAAACAATTATTGTGGCAAAATATTAAAATTATAATTTCGTATAATCGCTAGAACGACTTCAGGCATTCCTAAAAATAATAAATATTTAATAATATTTGATCAAATATAATCATTTAAATTTTTGTAAAGAAATTAGATAAAAAAAAATTCAAAATTTTATCCCTTAGCATAGAAAAGAAATATTGGCACTGGAAATTTTTTATGCTGTTGGATTGAAAACTCTAATTTTCTTTTAGAATGAGACCATTCCGATTGTATTTTATAAGGTGATTTCCTTGATCTGAAACAGGGATTCTAAAAGAAAATTCATTCAGAAATACAAAATTACACAAAAAAATCGGTCATGTTCAATAACTATTCGAAAGTACTTAAACAATTCACAGTTAATTTTAAACTTGTAAAAAACTTCTTCTTTTTTTTAATTTAGATTTTTGAAGATTTTGAAAAAGGAAGCTGAATGCAAATTACGAAAGGTTTCAAGAGAATGAAAAAATTTTGTTTAGATTCCCAGAAAATTGTTAAATGATTTTTTATTCAAAAAAATTAAATTTAGGCTAATGTTAATAATAATAATAGTAATAATTTGAAAATCATAAAAATTTTGAGAAAAAAGTAGATTTTTTACAATTTTGTAAAAAAGAGGCTTTTCATGAATTTGGATAGGTTTTTAGAGAATCAAACAATATTCACTAGATTTTTAGGAAATTTGAAAAAATTAAAAATTAAATTAAATTAAATTAAATTAAATTTGAAACTTATTTTCTGGAAGATTTAGGACATTTTTTTTCTTTTTCAGAATTTTTTAAAAATTGTAGTTTAAAAAAATTAACTAAAATTATACATTGTAAACAAATGTCATTTTTTTTTGAACTTGAAATAACGCATGATAATGTTAATTAATATTAAATAATAATAAATAAATAAGGAAACAAATTGCGTTCATTAAAACACATAATATGTTTATTAAAATATTTGAAAATTCGAAATGAATTTAATTTAATAAATAAAAAATATTATAATATATATATTATATTATATGATATAATAAAATAATATAAAATTTTTAATATTTTATTTTCAGATATTTAAAAATTACATAAATGAAACTAACGAAATAAAAAATTTTTTATCTTATTTGTTTATACATATTCAGATTGTTACATTTTACCAAATATTATCGAAGTTATATTATCTTCAGGAATATCTGTACTTATTATGGCCATCAAAGAAAAATTAAATTTGATAAAACCTTAAGTTTAAGTATTTTGTCATAAGAATGGTTAATAACAGTAGTTATTGTTAACTTTTCTAACACTTTTGTGACTAGCAGACACTTGTTCAATAGCTAACAATAGTTGAAAATTTCCAGTACAAAAAAAGTTTCTATGAGAAAGGGCCAACACTTTGAATTTGTTTATAAAAATTTATATTGTTGTATTTTATTTAATATTATGAAATATTATTTATTTTGAGGAATACCTGAAGTCGTTCTGGCGATTGAAGGAAATTGTAATTTCAAAAAATCTAAAATTTTAATATTTTGCCACAAGAATTGTTTATAACAATGGTTATTATAAACTTTTAAATTAGTTTTGTAATCAAATGTCATTTCTACATTAATATAAAGTACTTTTTGCAACAACAACAAATTTTCACCCATAATAAGACTATTTGTCAATTTTTTCATAAAATTTTTTTATAACAAATAAATGGAATAATAAACAAATGATTTGTATATTATGAAGCCTAAATATTTATGTAAGACAATATAAAGTTCTCCTAGTCAGTTCTTAAAGCAAAAAAAATTGTTATGTACTAAATTTCAGTTTTCCATACTTTGAGTGGAAAAATTATTAATAAACAAATAGAGGAAAAAAATAGAGGAAACAAAAGTTCGGAGCGTCAAGCTCTTTAAAATATAATTAATTCTAATTTAAAAGAAAAAATTCAAAATCAGAACAAAATTGAAGGCTCTGGACGTGTGTGAAAGAAAAAAGTTCATTTCCTCCCACGGTGCGACGCGCCGTCAATTCTCGGAAACACTAAATCCAGGATCACTAAATCCAGATTCGAGTGTATAATGTTAGCAATCCTTTTTATTTCTGAAGTTACTTAAGACGGAAAGTTTTTGGAAACTTCAAAATTCTCAGGGATCTTTTCTCTTTTTTGTTACTATAAATGTTTGTTAAATATTTTTTGATTTTATTTTTCGAAATAATTTAGAATTCTTGTTAAAGGGATCTGTGAAAACTTATTTTTTAATTTTTTTATTTAAACTTTTATATTGATGCAAGAACCGAAGAAAATATTGATTTCAATTTTTTTTCTTTCTTTAAAAAAATTCTGTACCTTGAATCGTTTGAATTTGATGTACGTGGGTGTGCAGAAGAAAAAAACCTTGGTTTATTCTCGATCCTAATTGTTATTAACAAAGGTACATCAAAATTAAAAAAATTATATTCGCTTTGAAACTATAATTCTATATTAAAATTACTTGCTTTTACGAATTAGGCCATACTGAATCATAAAACTTTGCTATCTGATATTATTTGTTAATTTTATAAACAAATTATGTAAATAAATGCACATTGTCGGTATTGGCAAGAAGAACAATATCGTTTTTTTTATTAATTCTTATAAAGTTCTGTTGCCTGTGATGTTTAGTGCTGGTTATTTGTTATTAAATATTATTTGTTACTGTTATAAAAAAATTATATAAACAAATACAGTGTCAACATCTATAATTATTATCTATATATAATCTATAGTTCTTATTTTATTTCCATAAAATTATTTTTTCAAGGATAATTAGTAACTAAAATTTAAATTAAAAATTAATTTTTAATTTTATAAACAAATGCACAATGCCGAGATTTATAGCACCAACAAATGATTTTGTCTCCTAATTATCATCAAGTTATGGACATTTGTCATTATATAATTTTTCCTTTTTTTATAAACAAATTTACAGGAAGGGCATTTTGAAAAAGAAAGAAACAGTTTGTTACATTTTTTTGAAATAGAAAATCCAAAATTGGTCCGAAATTGAGATCTAAAATTATTTTTTAATTTTAATGCATTTTATTTATTTTTTATTATTTTTGATTTTTTAAGATTCATTTTAAATGCGGGGGGTGAAGCTGAGTGAGGGGAGACTACGCTACAGTGGATAATGAATCTACAGGTTATAGATATTATCATTAATTAAAAATACTGAGGGGCTGTCCATAAACTACTTCACCAGTTGCCAACATGAATAATTGAACTTTCAATCAAAAAAGACAAATTTTCAGTTAAACAAAATTTTTTTCGAAGACAGTTGAATTGTTAACAAAAAAGTTAATTTTTAACCCAGAAAGAGAAATTTTCAACAAAGAAAGATGACTTTTCTATCACAAGAGATTACTTTCCAATAAAGAAGGATGAATTTGTAACGAAATAGTTGAATTTTCGACCTAGGAAGATGGTTTCAATAAAATAGAAGCATTTTCTAGAAACTAATTAATTTTTAACAAAATAGTTGAATTTTCAACCTACAATGATACATTTTTAATCAAATCGTTAAATTTAAAAAAATTTTAATAAAGCACATTTTTAAGCAAATAGTTCAATTTTCGATAAAAAAAAGAACTTATCAAATAGTTAAAGTTTCAACTAAATAATTAAACTTTCAACAAAATAGTTTCATTTTTAAGCTACAAAGATAAATTGAAATCAAAAGATGAGTTTTTAACAATTAGGATTAACCAAGAAATTAATTTTCTACTAAAAATACCAAATTTTAACTAGAACAGAGCAGTTTTTAATCAAAAAAATATTTTAAAAAAATTTGAGTAGTTTAAAATTTGATTTTCCCCCAAAAAAGAAGAATTTTCAACAAAATAAAGCGAATTTCCAGCCAAAGATAAATAAAAAAATATAATGAAGCAATTTTAAAAATGGAACTGCTAATTGAATTTTTATTAAAAAATGAATTTCAACCAAACGGATAATTTTAAAATAACAAAAAACGATTAAATCTGAACGAAAAATATAATGGCTGATATTTAAATCAAAAACGACTTTTAATTTTATATAAGAAATAATAGAATTCGTCTAAAAAAAGAATTTGCAACAAAATAGTTGAATTCTCAATGAAAATAGATTAAATTGTAACCAAAATGGTGCATTTTAACCAAACAAATTAATTTTATACCAAAAAAGATGAATTTAAAAAAAACATTTTAATTTTCGACTAGAAGAGATAAATTTTCAATAAAAAACATCTATATTCGAAGAAAAATGGATTCAATAAGTTTTCAGTGAAAAAATAGATCTACACTATAAAAACAATTTTTAAAAAATAGTTCAATTATCAACAAAATACATGAATTTTCGACTAAAAAAGATCAATTTTCAATAAAAATATCAATATTCAAACAAAACTGGATCAGTGAAATCTTCAGTTAAAAAAATAGGGCCTTAATACAGATTAAAACAATTTTTTTAACAAAATAGGTCAATTTTCAAGCAAAGAGATAATGTTTCAATCAAGAAGATTAATTTACAATAAATAATACGTTCCTCATCAACTAATTGTTTGAATTTTCGAGCAAATGACTAAAAAAGATAATTCTACAATAAAAAATCGAACTGATAAATTTTTAGTTAAAAAAATAAGAATACTAACTTTCTAAAAAAAAATTAACAAAATACATTAATTATCAAACAAACAGTTGAATTTTCGACCAAGAAGATGATTTTTCAAGTAATAAGATTAGTTTTCTACAAAAAAGAAAAACAATCAAATTTTCCATAAAATACATCAATTTTGAACTAAATAACTAAAAATATAATTTTACAATCAAAAATGGATCACTTAATTTTTCAGTTAGAACAATTATTTTCTACAAAAAAAAACAAGAAATTTTCCACAAAATAGAAAAGTTTTCAACAAGAAGTTAAATTTTCAACTCAAATGATGCATAATCAACTATAAAACGGATTTATAAAAAAGCGATTTGACTTTCAACCAAGTACTTGAATTTTCAACAAACAAAAAATTAATTTTCAGCCAAGAACATTAAGTTTGTACAAAAAAATTCTAACAAACTATACTAATTTTTAACCAAATAGTTGAATTTCCAACAACAAAAATTTCAAGCAAGAAGATTATTTTTTAAAAAAATTTGCTGAAAAATTAATGAATTATCAATCAAATAGTTTATTATTCAACTGATAAGGATAATTTTATGATCAAAAATAGAATAGTTAAATTTTTCGACAAGAAGATTAATTCAACAAAAACGAAAATTTTAAGACAGTTAAATTTACAAATAAAAAAATTAATTTTCAACCAAAGAAAAGAAAATTTCTTTTTCCACTGAAATAATATTTTCTTGAAAACAGTGGAAAAGGAGGGATTCTTTAAAAAAAGAAAAAGATGGTAGTTTATGGACGTCCCCTATTGTATGTAAAATAATGTATTTAATTTAGTTAATAGTTAAAACAATGTATGTACGTGTTAATAAATTAAAATTAGAAAAAATTATTTTACATATATTTTTGCTTTTAATTAATGATAATGTTAATAATGCAAGCTACAGTGGCTAATAATTAATTAATAGAACAGATATTGGAAAAATAATTAATTTTAATTCTAATTTATTAACACTTATCGTTTATGAGATATTAATTATATTAAATTAATTATTTTATGCACATTATTGTTTATAATTAATGATTATCCACTGTAGAATACATTATTCACTCTAGACAGGTTACCCCTATAAATAAAATAATATTTCAAGAGTCTGAATTTAATTAAGTTTTGAATTTAATGTAAAATTATTAATTAAATTGAATAAATTCACGCACTGATTTATCACCTACTGTCAATTAGTGTCACTACTACTGCAGAATGCTACTGCCAATGACCAAATGGTTTAAGAACTGTTGGCTCCTTCCCTCGTTCGATGACCGTCTTTACATATGGTATTTGGGCTAAGCTCACTATAGAGCTCATTATCACTTAGCGTTTCAGAATTAAGACTTCGTAACAAATTTAACTTTTTTAAAATTTAATTTTAATTATATTTTATGCTTCTGATTCAGAGCAATAATAATAATTATTATTATAGTTCACATCAATAATTCATAACTATGAACAATTAATATTATTGACAAATTTTTCAGCTACGAAATTCTTGGAAATGAAAAACCAGATTTAGAGGTGGTCCTCTTTTTTTCCTTTTTTTTATTTGCCTTTTGATTTTCTTTATATTGTAATTTTAAAAGAAAAAATATCAAAACAAAAGGACTGAAAAATAAAGTTACCACAAAATTTCCTTCCTTACTTTTTCATTTTTTGTTTGTTTTAATTCAAAATAAAACACTTTTAATAATTCCAATAAAATAAACCAAAAGAAAAATGAAAAATGAGAAGAAAAAAAAAACAGAGAGAAACTTTCAAATCTCCTTCCTTCTTTTTTTTTCTTTTATATATTTTTTCTTACTTTTTTAAATTGCGATAAAAAATACATAAATATATTTTCTTTCTGAAATATACCAAAACGAAGGAAAAAGAGGCAAACTCCAAATTCTCTTCCTTCTTTTTCCTCTTATCTTTTTTATTATTTTATAAATTATAATAAGAAAACATTTACAAAAATCTACAAAAAATTACGAATATTTTATTATTTTATGATATAAAAGAAAATAAAGCAAAATAAACATGTGGTAAAATGAGAATGGTTGTCCTTTTTCTTTTGATTTGACAAAAATAAAAAAGAGGACAGAAAAAGAGGGCAACTTCCCAATCCCCTTCCTTCTTTTTTTCTCTAACCTTTTTTATTATTTTTTCAAATCACAATAAAATAACATTTACGAAAATCTATCAAAAATCTACGAAATTTAGTTTATTTTACGAGTTGAAAAAAATTAGAGAAAAAAGAAGAGAGGAGATTGCCTTCTTTTTCTTTTCTTTTTTTTAGATTTGGTTCTTGATTTATTTATATTATGATTTTTAAAGAAAAAATACCAAAAAAATAGGAAAGAAGAATGAGGCAACCACCAAATTTCCTTCCTTCTTTTTACATTTCTTGTTTGTTTGAAATCAAAATAAAAAGGATGCTCATAAATCTATAATATTAAATATTACAGAAAAATAGGAAGGGGACCAAGAGATTGTCTTCGTATTCTTTCCTCTTTTTTTATTTTGGTTTTTTGAATCAAAGTGAATAAAAAATTTTTTTTTTTAATTTTTGTTTTAAAACTTAAAACAAACGAAAGAAACAGAAATCCCTCCTCGAAATCCCCTTCCTTTTTTCTATAGACATTTTCGTTTTATTTTTTTTTTCAATCGCAATACAAAATGTACATTAATCTACAAAAAATCTACCAAAATGTATTTTTATTGTGATTTGAAAAAAATAAAAATCACAAAAGAGAAAGGAAAAAGAGGGAAACTTCCAAATCCCCTTCCTTATTTTTTTATTATTCGTTTAAAACACATTAAAAAAACATTTACAAAAATTTACCAAAAATTTACGAAATATTTTTATTTTATGATTTAAAAAAATATATTAAAGGAAAAACAGAAGGAAGCGGATTTGGAAGTTGTCCTTCTTTTCTCTCCATTTTTTTCGATTTGGCTTTTGATTTTTTTTATATTTGTGATTTTAAAAAAATACAAAAAGTGTCAAAAAAATCGACTGAAAACTACTGAAAATCTGTAGATTTTGGGTAGATTTTTGTAACTGTGATTTTAAAAGTAAAAAGAAAAAGAAAAAAAGCAGAAAGAAAAAAAGACAACTACTAAATCCCCTTCCTTCTTATTTCTCTCTCCATTTTTGTTTTTATTTTAAATCAAAAGAAAAAAGAACAAGATCCAAAGAAAATCTACCAAAATCTGTTAAAATTTGGTTTTATTGCGATTTGAAAAATACATAAAATAAAGAAAAAAGTTAGAAAAAATGATTTAGAATTTGCCTTTTTTCACTTAACTTTATTTTGAATTTTAATAATTAGAATGAAAAAAAATTTTTAAATATACAAAAATAAATCAAAAGTAAAATACAGAAAAGAGGGGGAAAAGTGGGCAACCTCCAAATCCTTATCTTCCTCCTTTCCTCTCGTCTTTTTTATTAGAATTAAAAAAAATAAAAATAAACAAAAATCTATCAAAAATCTATGATTTTTTTTTATTTTGTGATTTAAAAAAATCAAAATTAATTAATATCAGCGAAAAAAGTAGTAAGGGGATTTGGAGCTTCCCTTATTTTTCTATCCTCTTCCTTTTGATTTAGTTTCTGATTTTTTTTTATATTATGATTCTAAAGGGGAAAAATACAAGAAAAGAAAAGTAAAAGAAGGCAACCAACAAATGCCATACCTTCTTATTTTATTTTTTGTTTGCTTTAGATCACAATTAATTTTTTTTCCAAAATCTACCAAAACACACCAAAATCAAAAAATAAAGAAGGAAAAAGTAGACCTCCAAATCTCCTTCCTTCCTTAAAAAATATAAAATAAAATAATATTAGAGAAAAGGAGAAGTAAGGAGATTTGGAGGATCCCATCTTTTTCCTACCTCTTTTTTTGATTTGACATTTGATTTCTTTCGTAATGTGATTTTATAAGAATTTTTTTTAATTAAAGGAAGACTAGCACAAAATTCCGTTCCCCCTTTTTTTATTTTTTGTTTCTCGTAAATAAAAATAAACAAATTTACAAAAATCCATCAAAAACCTACTGAAAATCTGTCAAAATTTTGTTTTATAGTGATTAAAAAAAAATTAAATTAAAAAAGACGACTGAAAAAAATTAAGAAGGGCATTTGAAAGTTACTTTTTTTTTATTTCGATTAATATATTTTTTTCACGATAAATAAATATTTTCGCAGATTTTTCTTGATGTTTTTATTGTGTTCTTAAAAGTAAAAATAAAAAATGAAAAAAAGAAGGTTACGTCCAAATCTCCTTTTTTTCATGTTTTCATTTCAAATCACAAGAAAAATGCAAAAATCAATCGAAAATCTACAAAAAACTATTAAAATATTGTTTTATCGAGAATAAAATAATAGATAAAATAATAAAAGAAGCGATTAAGAAAAAAAACCTATCTCATTTTTATTTATATTATATTTTCTAATCATAAAAAAAATTTTTCGTAGATTTTTGGTGGAGTTAAGGTTTTTTTTATTGTGATTCTAAAAATTAAAATAATGAAAAAAGATAAGAAAAGAAGGCAGCCTCCATATTCGCTACCTTCTTTTGTTTATTTTGCCTTTTTTTAACAAAGAAAAAATTACAGAAATCTACCGAAAATCAACCAAAATGTTGTTTTATTGTAATTAAAAACAAAATAAATAAAGAACCTATTCTTTTTCTATCCTGTTTCTTCTCTCTCTCTCTTTTAATATCTATGAATTTTGTAGTTCAGTTTGAAGTTGAATATTCAAAATTAATTTAAATTTTAATTCATTCTAAATTTAATTTCTCAAATTGTGTTAATTTTTTCAGATACTATTCTGTTTTTAAATCATGATTTTGCGAGCAAAAAATTTGGAGTTTGAAAGAAAAATTTAAGTTTTCCACTTAAGAAATGATTAAATAATAATAATAATTTTTTATCACAGGAATTTGTAGATAATTTTTCAAGATTGGAAATCACAAATTATATAATTATATCTTTCTTATAATGTTAATTTAGAAACAATACCTAATTTTTTATTCAATTTAGTTTAAGAGAACCAACCGATTTATGTAATAATAATAAAAATTTCATAAAATATAAACAAAAAATGATAGAATTTCTAATATTCAAAACCTCCGTCGCTGACGTGTGAACATTTTTTGGCAGGTTCTCAAGGCAAGTACAAGCGTACAAATTGCATCGAGGGAAATATTTTGTAACGAAAATACAACGAATGCTTATGCCAGAAAGCATTGCCAAGCGAATTAATTATGCATAGCCGGGTCCATAAAATAACTTTTTTTGTTTTAATCTTTATGCTTTCAACCGAAATAATTTGTTAAAATAAAAAAAACATGTTGTTTAGTTTTTTTACACCACAAAAATTATTTTTTGCGTTTCACCTCTATAAGTCTATTTTGTAGGGTCCCGAGAAAAGCCTATAAGTAAAAAGTTGGGTATAGTAGTATATCATGGTTCTGTTCCGAGAATAACAGAAGAATACCAGCGATTGCTTATTTACCGACAGACGATAATGGTTCGCGTCCATGCTAAGATGCCAAAAGTCGATAATCGGATATCCATCGGATATACAGTAGAAACCTACATTGCCGACTGATTGTGGGAGTAGAAACCTATATTATCAACCGGCGATAATAATTCTGAAAACTTAAAATAATATTTTCTATTGACATTAAAATGTTTAAAAACATTATTCAAATCATTTTTAGTGTTTGTAGCAAGTTTCTTTGAGAATTAAGGTAGAAAGTCGCGTTTTTTTTGTATTTTTTAAAAATTTTTAGTAAGAGCCTGCTAATAATTATTGTAATGTAACAAAGTGTGTGTTTAAACAATATAAGTATAAGTATCATAAGTATCTTCTCTTAGATTAATGTTGGAAAGTTACAGTTTTCTTCCTACGATTTCAACTTTTCTTTGCCTTTTTAATTACGAACAATTAATAAATAAACAAAAAAAAAATTAAGTAACATACACTTTGTTACTTAAATATTTTATTTTTCCATGGAAATAAGACGATGTATTTTACTATTTTTAGAGAAAAATCATTTTTTGCTAGAAAGGACTCGAATGACAATGAAATCTTGTAAATTTCTTGAGGATCAAACTAATTTATTTTTAAAGAATTTTTTTTCGAAAAATAAATAAAACTCTGGCATTTTTGAGAAAATTGTCTTTTAATATTTTCAGAAAAACTGAGGCCATTATGTCAATTTTCTGGCTAATTTTGAGAGTAAACAATAAACCTCACTAGAATCTGAAAAGGCAATTTAGATATGACAACTAAGTCAAAAGGACTATAACGTAAAATGATTCTATTTTATATTTATTTTTATTTATTTATAACTGAAAATCATAAGAAAGTTTAACATTTAATTTTAAAATGCTACTTTCTAGTATTATTCTAAGCAAATATAGTTAGGAACAATAAACCATTTTTAGAATTATTACATTGCTAAATGATATTTATTATATTACCTTATTTAAATTGAAAAGTCGAAAAAAGTTGTAAATTAAAAAAAACGCAACTTTCTAGCATTATTCTATGAGAAAAGTAATAAATTGTGTAAATAATTATCTTTGTTAACTTTGTGACTTAATTTCTGGCCATGACTGAAAAATTAAAAACATATTAAAAAATTCAGAAAAAACCGAGACTGTCTACTTCTATTATAAGAGAAACGATAGACAAAAATAAATTGTTTGAATAATTTTTTTAAGAACCTGATTATTATCAGTAAAAATGAATATTTTGTGTACTAAAATCCGTTTGTATTATAAAAACTGCAAAAAAATAATAATTAGCGCCCGAAATTCGCAACAAACAAATTTTTCGCATCCGGTTTTTTCGAGATTTTATAAAACAGACTTGAAGGAATAAAATTTGCATTCATGAACCATGTTGATTTATATGCTACAGTTAATTTGAAAGAGAAATTAGAGGTAAACTCGATAAGATAAATCTTGAAAATTCTGTCAAAAATGTACAAAAATATCTTTCATTCCTATGGGAAATACGTGTTGAACTTTATGGGGTTGATGGAACCCCTGAATCTAATTTTTTTCGAAACAAACAAAAACATGTTTGTTTAAATAAAAAAAAAATTTTTTGCACGCTTACCTGTGTTCGATGAATTTAAGTTTCCTGTTGATAAATCCATAGTGAAGGGATTGTAGAGTGGTTTGTTCTCGAAAGACGATAACGGGGTATGTGGCGTCATAGGTGTAAGATTCGAATAATTCGTGTTGTCGTTAAACTCCTAGAATAAAATGGTGATTAAGGTATAAAATTTTTGGAAATAAAAAAAACAAGATAGTATCGGATAGGATTGGATAGATACGGATATAATTATGCAGGATCGGATCCCGTGTAGAAATTTCCCCGGTTGGCCCTAATACAACAAGGTTTCTGGTCGGATCCCGTCCGGGCTACCCCTGGCTGGGTTTCATGGACAGGAACCGGGCGGGAGCCGGTCGGGCTACATTTTTCTTGAATCACGTAGTCTGGGGCCAGCCGGTTACTGGCCGGGCCAACCCTGGTTATATCCCATGGTCGGGAGCCGGCTGGGCACTGGTCAGGTTAATGTTTTTGTAAAAATTACATCTTTTTAAAGAACCCTAATATTATCAAAGACGTAATTATGGATGCTAGATGAATTATTATTTGAAAATTATAATTTAAAGATTTATTAGATCAGTGAAACAAAAATGAGCTTTTTTAAATTCTTTTAAAATAAACATTAAATTTTTACGAATAATCTAACATTTTAAATTAATCTGTTATCGATTCTGCTATGTGCAACAAGAGAAATGATACAATTTTTATAAAATTCTCTATATTCATACAATTTTTAGCCTGTACAATTTCAAATTTACCGCCATATGTAGCGCCTGCTGTGTCTGCCGTCAGCATAGACACTCAGTAATTTTCAGTTTCGCACCTGGAACGAGGATGCTCCTTGCACTCACGTCGCGTCGTCTCTTCGAAGTTCGCAAATAAAATCCAAACTCATGGTTAAAATCAAGCTTATTTCAGTGATTAGTTTGATACCCCCACTTAGTGCGCGAATAATGCTTTTTTTAAATTAAAATATAGTCTTGTGTATACAGTTTTTACTTTCTTCCTTCCTAACCTTAAATCACCACGTGGCTTCCAAATTGTTATGAGATTCTATCATCAGGGAATAAAATTCTACTCCAATTTTCTTGAGAGAATTGGTTCACTTGATTTGACTTTTAAAGTTCAATGTAATCTTTACGATGAGCCTTAAAAGACAAAATAAGTTACCAATTTCTCGCCTGATGCAACATTTATCAACTGCTTTTTGGTCGGATTACCCGACCGGATCCCAGCTGGTATTGAAGCCGGGATCCGACCATTTTATCGTGACGTTTTTAGCCGGATCCCAGCCGGATTTCCCGACCAGGGCCCGGATTAAAGCGGGGCTATCCGGCTGGGACCCGGCCGGATCCTTGATTGGATTCCTACACGGGATATATTCGCAAAGAGTCGAAGAGAGTTGGATAGGAACAGATAGTATAAACTATGAAGATATAAAATCGGGTAAGATCGTTTGGAATCGGATAGAATCAGACAGGTTCAAATAGGAATTTACAGGATCAGATAAAAGGATTGCACCGGATCACATATGATTAGGTAGGATAATATAAGACCAACCAAAAACTTTGTATAGGATTATATAGAATTTCATAGGGTTAAATAGAATCGACTATTATCGCACAAGATCAGATAATATCATATAAGATTATACAAGAAACGATATAATCGGATAGAAATGGATAGGATCAGATAGTATTACATAGGATCAGAAAGGATCAATGTGGATGGAATAGAATTTAAAGGATACGATAGAAATGGATAGAACTCTATCTGACAATAAAGAATCGAGTGAGTAAAGATAGAATCGGATAGGATCAGGTAGGATCGGATATGATTGGATGGGATAGAAGATGGTAGGACTGGATAGTATTAACTAGGAACAGATGAAATCGGATAAAATCATATAGGACAACATAGGAATTTACAGGAGCAGGTAAAAGGATTATACCGGATCAAATATGATATGTAGAATCAGATAACACCGACCAACAACTTTGTATACGATTAAATAGAATTTCATAGGGTTAAATAGAATCGAATAGTATCGCACAAGATCAGATAATATCATATGAGATCATACAGGACATGGTATAATAGGATAGAAACGGATAGGATCAGATAGTATTACATAGTATCAGAAAGGATCAATGTCGATGGAATAGAATTTAAAGGATGCGAAAGAAATGGATAGAACTCTATCTGACAATATAGAATCGGTCGAGGTAAAATAGAATCGGACAGGATCAGGTAGGATCGGACCTCATTGAATAGGATCGGAGGGAACAAGATAGATTGTATAGTATCACATAGGATCAGATGAAATCGGATGGATCAACCAGTATAGGTATGACCAGATAGGATCGGATAAGATCAGATAGGACCAAATTGCATTATATATATGATATTTCAGGAACAGATTGAATCATATACAATAGGATAGACTTGGATACGATCAGATAAAATCGGATATAAATTCAGAGAATTGGATTGAAACAGATAGGATCAGATAGTGTCAAGAACGATCGGATATTATCGGACAAGATCAAATAGGACCGGATAATATCGGATGAAATCGGGCAGAATTGGATAGGGCCGGATATGATAGTACGAGATCAGACAGAAAGATAGGATTGGATAAAATAGCATCGAATACGATCATATAGAAACGGATAGCAATAGGCAGGATTGTAGAGCATCATATAGATTAAGCTAGATTCGTATAATATCTTATAAGTACTGACGGTATCAATTAAAATCCGGCAGGATCAGATAGGACGGCATAGGTCGGATAGAATACAATATGTTGAAATTGAACTAGACAGGCTCGTATAGAATTTTATAGAAACGGATGGAATCTGATAAGATCAGATAAAGTGAATAGAATCCGATAAAAATGGATCGGAGCGGATGCATTGGATAGGATCGTACAGGATTAGATAGAATTGGATAAGATAGAAGAAAATCGCAAAGAAATAATCTAATAGGATCAGACAGAAGCGGAAAGTATTGAGTTGGATTGGACAGAATCAAATAAAATCGCGTAAAATAGGATAGTATCGGTTAGGAACATACATGACTAGTTAGAATGGTATAGGGTCGGGTAGGATCGTATAAGTTTAGATAGAATCGGATAAAAGGACAGATTTGGATAGTATCCGAAAGCATCGGTTAGGATTAGATAGAACCGCATATAAATGTATAGGATCGTATAGGATTATATGGAATCGTATAGGATTATATGTAATCAAATAGGATTGGATGGAAACAGGTAGAATTGGATATTTCCAAGTAGGATCAGATAAAATCTTATAGGATCAGACAGTATGAAATACAATCGAAAAATATATAACAGAACTAGATAGAATCAAATAGGAACGGATTGATAAAGATCTATTCAGATCAGATAGGACCATATAGCGTTGGACAGGGTCGTTCAAGATCGCATAGAATCGGATAAAATCGGATTAAATTCGATAGGATCAAATAGGACAGCATATGTTCGAATAGGATCGAATTGAATCCGAACGTATGGGTAAGAACAGCTAGAATCGGATAGTATCGGATAGAATCAGACAGTATGAAATAAGATCGAACAGGATCAGATAGGACTAGATAGAGTCAGATAGGATACGATAAGATACAATAAAACTGGGCAGGATCTTATGAGAGCAGATAGAATCGCATGGAATCGAATATGATCGTAGACAATCAGATAGACAAATAGGATCAGATCAAATAGGATCGAGTAGGATTAGGTAGGACTGGATAGTTTTGGATAGGATAGTACATGACTAGATATAATCAGATAAGCTACGATAAAATCGGTAAGGATCACAATGAATCCGATAGTATCAGGTAGGATCAGATAGAATCAGAAAGGATCGGGTAGGATCAGATATGACCAGTTACAATGTAATATGGTTAGACAGAATCGTATAAGATCAGATAGAATCAGACGGGATACCATAAGATACAATAAGACTGGATAGGATTCTATAGGAACATATAAAATCAGATGGAATCGAATATGATCGTGGAAATCAGAAATAAAAATTGGATCGGATAAAATAGGTTTGAGTCGGATCAAGTAGGAGTGAATATCATTGGATATGATTGTACAGGATCAGATAGAATCGGATAAGATAAAATTAAATCAGATAGGAACAGGTCATATAGAATCGTATAGAATAAGTTAAAATTAAATAGGATTGGATGGAATCAGGTAGGATCGGATAGTATCGGACAGGTTCCAAAGGAATCTTTTACGTTCAGATAGTACCAAATAGATTCGGATAGAATTATATACGACTGTATGTAATATGATGACAGAATAGGATACAATAAAAATGGATAGGATTGTTTAAAAATAGCTAGAATCAGAAGGAATCGAATATGGTCGTAGACAATCAGATTTAAGGACAGGATCGGATCAAATAGGATCGGGCAAGGCCAGGTAGGACTGCATAGCATTGGACAGGATCAGATTGATTCTGAGAGTATCGGATAGAATCAGGTTGAATCAGATATGATCAGGTTGAATTGTATAGGGTCGGAAACGATCATATAAGATCAGATAGAATCAGATGAATATGATCGGTCCGGATCAAATAGGGCCGGATAAAATCGATTAGGATACGAAAGGATTGAATACGATAGCTTACGATAAAACTGGAAAAGATCGCACAGGATCAGGTACAATTGCATAGGAATGGATCAAATGGGATCGGGAAGAATCAGATAGGACCGGATAGCATGACACGATAGAATCGAATAAGATAGGATAGGATCAGACAGAATCCGACAGTGTCGGTTGGGAAATAATTATATAGGATAGGACCAGATAGGACAGAATATAATCAGATATGATCAGATATGACCAGATAGAGTTGTATAGGGACGGATAGGATCTGATTGAATCCGATAGGATTAGATCAAATCGGAGCGGGTAGATTTAGATAGGACCGGATAGCATGACCAGATAGAATCGAATAGGATAAGATAGAATCAGATAGAATCCGACCGTGTCGGATGGAAAATAATTATGTAGGATATAATCAGACAGGATCGGGTATGCCCGGATAGATATGAATAGGGCCGGATAGGATCTAATAGAATCCGATATGATTGGATCAAATCGGAGCGGGTAGATTTAGATAGAACCGAATAAAATGACCAGACAGAATCGAATATGATAGGATAGAATCAGATAGAATCCGACAATGTCGGTTAGGAAATAATTATATAGGATAGGATCAGATAGAAAAGAATAAAATCAGATAGGGTCAGATATGACCGGATAGAGTTGAATAGGGCCGGACAGGATCAGATTGTCTCTGATTGGATTGGATCAAATGAGAGCGGGCAAACTCAGACAGGGCCGGATAAAATGACCAGATAGAATCGAATATGATGGGATAGAATCAGATAGGATTCGATAGTGTCACTTGGGAAAAAATTATATGGAATAGGACCAGTTAAGACAGAATATAGTCGGATAGGATCAGATAGGACCGTGTAGAGTTGATAGGGTCGGATAGGATCAGACAGATTCGGAAAGGATTAGATAGGACTGAATAGAACTGAATAGGATAGTACAGGATCAGACAAAAGCAGATAGGATCTTGTAGGATAAGATAGGACCTGATAAAATAGGATAAGATAGGATAGGATAGGACAAGATTAGGTCGGATCGGATATTAGAGGATTCCCAGTGGAGCGACGAGAGTAGTTCTTTTTTTCAGGAAAAATTAAATTTTAATGTTTTATTCTTTTTCTTTATTTTTTGAATTCCCAAGAATTTCGTAGATGAATTTAAATATTGGGCGCCAATGAGGAATTAAATTTTCCATTTATCAAATTATATGATATATCAATTGATGTAAATAAATATATTTATGAACAAACCTGCTTCGTCGGGTACGTTGGAGTTTTTGGATACGAAGGTGTACTTGGCGTTTGTGGTTTTTCCTTATCCACCACCCATTTTTCTGACCTTTTTCTGCGCTTAGCAAAAATTTCAGCACCTTAAATAAAATTAAAAACTTCAACTAATCAGTTCAAAAATACTTTTCCCTAAATTTGGTAAATAAATTAGCCATATTAATAATCTTCGATTTCAGAATTTGATAAATTAATTATTAATTAAAAAAAGAAGATAAAAAATTGTATCTCTTACCTCGACCTCTTTGACTGTTTAGATCATGTACAATGTCGAAAAGTTTTTCAGGATGTGAAGGAATTGATTCAATATTCACTTCCTCTCCAAGAGCCTGAATTCCCTGGATGTCTTGGAGCTTTCCACAAGGATTCATTAAACATTTTAAAGGCATTTTGTCCTACAAAAGTGAAAAAAATATATAAATAAACATTTAGGGACATCTGCACAATTTAAAATGTTTAGGAACTTTGATATATTTATTTAACAAATTCATCATTTGATTTAGAATGTTTAAAAAATTTAATAATCTACGTCATTCTGTACCTTATAAATAGTAGTGGAAGTTTCTTCTTCACCTTCTGTTCCTGAAAGGTAGAAAAACTTGACTGATTATTAAAAATAATGAACTTTTTCAAATTTGAAAATTCATTATTTTTATTCATAACGGTAAACTTTTTTTTTATTTTTTCATTCGAAGAGGTGTAAAATATTGTAATCCAGATTGAAGCGTGTGTGGTCCGAAATAAAAAAATTGTGCAGTGGAAAATTAACTTTATTTTCTAAGTAAAATTTTCAGTTTTCGAACTTTTTCAGTTTAAAAAATGTTGATTTATAATTAAAATATTTTATGGTTGAAATATCAATCATTCATTCAATTTTCGGTTAAGAATTCTTCTTTTTAGAATAAAAATTCAATTAATTGTTTCACAATTAACCTTGTGTTGAAAATTTATATTATTAGTCTGAAAATTCAAATATTGCTGAAAAATTCGTCTTTTTGGCTTGAAAAGTCAACAATTTCGTTGACATTTCTTTTTATTTTTTTATTGATAAATCTTTTTGGTTAAAAATTCAACACTTTTTTTTCATTCGTCATTTTGGTTTGAAAATTAGTTTCTTTTGGGAATTTTTTTTTTTTATTAAAAATGCAACTGGCTGCGAAAATTAACTCTTTTTTTAATTCATCACTCCTGAAGATAATTTGTCTTTTTCATTTGAAAAATTCATCACTTTGCCAGAAATGTCGACTTTTTTTATTGAAAATGCAAATTTTTAGTTCAAAATTCAACTGCTTTGGTTGAAAATTCGAGTATTTGGTAGATTATTTAACTACTTGTTATAAAAATAACTTTTTTCTTTGAAATCATATTTTTGGGTAGAAAATTCAACTGTTTTGTGGAAAAATTGTCTTTTTTGTTAAGGAAGTTAACAATTAGATAGCAAATTTTTTCTTTCTTGACTGAAAATATTTTTTGGTTGAAAATTCAACTTTTTTGTCTCATGTATGTACTTTTTGGATGAATTGAATTATTTTTTCGTGAAATATTAACTACTTTTTCTATCATTTATCTTTTCCGGTAGAAAATAAATATTCTTGTTCAAAAATCAAATATTTGGTTCAATATTTAACTATTTTGTTTGAGATTCGCTTTTTTCGGTTGAATTCAATTGATTTTTATTTTAAATTAAAACCTTTCATAGTTTAAATGTGAAATTATTACATTACTAAAACATTCATTAATAAAGTTAATTATTCGGTAGCAAATTTGATTGTTTTACAGAAGTTCTTTAAAATTAATTTTTTAAATTAAAATTTAACTATACCATTTTTGTTCAAAGATTGATCTTTTTTAATTTCAAAATTCGACTATTTGATTAAAAATGTATGTTTTTGTTAAAAATTCGTCTTCTTGATTAAAAAATTTATCTTTTTTAGGACAAATTTAATATTCTTTAATTAAAAATGAAACTGGTTTGTTAAACATTAATCTGTTTTTTGGATGATTCATCGTTTCGGCTTGAAAATTTAACAATTTAAATGCATTTCTTTTCGTTTTGACTAAAAGATTTTTTTTTAAGTTTAATGACTTTTTGGAAAGTTTGTTATTTTGTTGAAAATTTTACAGTTTTGTTCAAAAATCATATTTTTTGGTGGAATTTAACTGTTTTTTATTTAGAATTAACAACTTTTTTTATAAAATTAATATTGATTAACCTTTTAATTGATTAAATGCAAAATGTTAGTGATTTTAAGCGTTTCAAATTTAGTTTAAAATAATACTGGCATCAATTTTGTTCAAAATAATTAATTTCCGAAAATTTTAAACATTTAGGACCCTTATATTAAAAAGTTTTATTTATGTAAAAAATTTGAAAAGTCTGACCCTATAAAAGATCTTATTCGACGATTATATTTAATAAATTAATTTAATTTTTAATTATTGTCATTCTTTCTAAATAACAAAATCATACTTGCCATTGCCATCGTGGATCCACTTTACTGATCGTTTTTTTCGATTGACGTACATCGACTGTCCTTTGCTTTTCATATTCTTTACATCACTGAGTGAATTCGAAATCCTTCGTGCTAGTTCCACTTGGTCTTCTACCGTCGGGTGGGTGGGGGCGTAGAAGTACGAAGAGGCATACATTTTTTCTTTAAACAAAAAAGGAATAAATAAAAAATAAGCAGAATATAAAGACTTTTAAGAATTGTTAATTTCATGGAATTATGAAATAAACTTCAACCCCACACAGAATGCACAACTTACCGACCCAGAAAGGTTCTGTTCCATGCTGAGTTACCTATTATCGGTATTACCTTCACTCGGTAGCGTAGATTCCTGACATATATCGAGTCTCAGTCGATATATCAGTGATCTACTCTACTCCCTCATCTATACCCTCATCTTCTATCTTCTCATTTATTTCCTAATCCTCCTTCTCCTCCTTCTCTTGTTCTATCTTATTCTCCCTCTCCCTTGCCAGATTTATTTTCACCTCATCCCCCTTCAGCTTTGCCTGATTTATTTCCTCCACCTCCACCTCCACCTCCACCTCCACCTCCACCTCCACCTCCTCCTCCTCCTCTTCCTTACCTGTCTCTTCATTCTCCCTAGAATCCTTCTCCCTGTCTTTCAATATTAGATGAAAGATGCAGAGAAGGATATTACGAAGAAGAATTAAATAAATAAGGAAGATGATCTGGAGAAGACTGATAAGGAAGTATATAAAAAAAGGAAAAGGATCAAGATATAAACTGAAAATATGTGAGAAAGGAATAGAAGGAGATAGAAGAAGAGAATGAGGAAGATTAGGAGACAAATTAGAAGATAGATGATGATGGCTTGGATCGGTAAGGAAGATCACTAAAGTATCGACTAAAGCTTGATTTATTTAGGAAATCTGTATTAACTACTGAGGGTAATACCGGCTGTCGGTAACTCAGCGTGAAAGAGAACCTGGCTTAGTCGGTAATTAGCGTAGTAACGAAAGCTAAAGAATTAAAGAGTGAATACATATTTAGTAAATGATTTTGTTTTTACTGTGTGGGATAGAAAATAAAAAAATAAATAAAAATGTGTAATAAAGGTGTGTTTAATTGTACATATATTTTACGTACATGTATCTTGATTATGATAAAGCGATTTAGCTAATTATTAAATTTCCTATTGCATGTAAAACGTTTTCTCGTGGAAAACTAATAGTTTGTTTTTAATGAAATTAATCAAACTCACCACAATTTCTATCTATGGTATCTAAAATTATTCGTATACTATAATAATTGCATGCAAAACAGTATTAGGTAAATTAAAAGAAATTATTTGTAATAAACATATTCCTTAAGTCGGGTACTTGTATTTCCGGGACTTAAAACTAAGTTCACCTTCTGAAACAAAAATTCGACAACCATTTCCTTGACGCTAAAACGGACTGATGAAAACTAAAATATTTGAATGGAAATTTTTTTTTGAAGAAACGAGTATCACGTGATTAAAAATATGGAGCCAAACACTTACTGTTTTTTACGTGCATCACCTCGTTCCCATCAGTAGCAGGGGTGAGCAATTTTTTCAAATTTATGGGGGTCCTTTCTCCGCTCTCCTTATGATTGAAATAAAAAAGTATACATATTATTGATATTTGATTAATATTTTACTGATTATGAAAAATAATTTAAAAACTATTTTGAATCCAAAAGCAGATAATGTTGCAGCAATACTTTAACCCTAGCGGACCGAGTGAGAGGAACGGTTTCCTACGCCCGAGCGTTTACTAGGTCCGCTGGGACACATTTCATCATTTTTAAATTTTATTTACAATTAAAACATAACCTTAAGACTATTTTTATCAAATTGTCGCACACAGATTTCAATTTGTAATTTTTTAGCAAATGTATAAGCCCAAAGAAATAAATATAAATGTGTGGAAATAAAAAAAAATGAGTTTTATGTGAAATTGTAAATAAATGTGAAAAATGTTGAAAATATGCCATAGCGGGCCCAGGGACCGCTAGGGAATTCACGCGTTGCGCTAGGAATGTAACTGTTATTAATGAACTAATCCTGTCCCAATATCTCGTAAATAATATTGTTGAAATTTTGCAACAATATTGTGCGCCAATGTTGCATCAATACTGTAAAAAAATTGATACAATGTTGCGAAAGAAATTGCTATGTTTGGATAAGGAAACGGGAGGGGGTGATCCCCCCTTTCAAAATTGCATTATTTCACAATATTGTACAAATTTTTTAAAAAATTGATGCAAAAATTGTCGCGCAACATTGCAGCAATATTGCATGATGGGGAATTATTTTTCTTTTCAAATATTGAAAGGCTTACCATGTCGAAATGTAGTATTTTAGAAGTAAGGTTTTCAAGAAAGTTCCTTTTAGCTGGATCGTGTAAGTCTGAGGGTTTGAATCCCCTCGTGCGAACTATAACATTGTCAGCAGAAACACTTCTTTGTAAAAAGGTGCCACTTTCCTGGGATTTGTAATTCACGCGCTTGCCGCCTGCATCTTTATTTACGCTCGAAGTGTAGTTATAAGATGAGTTGCTCACGATATTTCGTTTTGTATTATTGGGACTGCGAATTAAAAGTTTTATTACTGAATAAAAATTAAAGCTTTCATGTAGATAATCAATACCCTAACGTGAGTCAATATTTGCAGAAATGTTGCTGCAATTTATAAATGTCTTGTCCCAACCAATATTACTCTGCAATGCTGATGCAATGTCGCTACTCAATATTGATTTGGGGAAAAACATTCGAATATTGAAGAAAAAATTACACCATTTTTTCAAATAATTAGAGCAAAACCTCGCTTATCCAAGCCCGATTTATCCGAGCCCGCTTTATCCGAGCCCGCTTTATCCGAGTTCGTGATTATCCGAGGTTGAAAGAAAAATAGTTGACCCGTCTTATCCGAGCTATAGCGCAAGATAGCGTTCCGTTTATCTGAGCCTTATGCATTATTCATACGTATGAACTTGTCTTAATCAACCAGAGAAGATCTTACTAAACCTCTGCTCCGATTGGTTAATAATCTAAATACTCTCTAAGTTAAGAACTATTTACTTGTTACACTGAGACTTTCTTTTTACTTAAAATTCCGCTTTATCCGAGTTTCCCGATTATTCAAGTTGGGGCCGGTCCACAATGGCTAGGATAAGCAAGGTTTTACTGTTAATTATAAAAAAATGTAATAAATTTATCATCTAGTCTGAAATACCGTTATGTAGTTTTTGTTATTTGAAGAGTTAAATTGATCGATAGTGTTGATTTTATTATTTTTTCGGATTGTTGAATGATATCTACACTGATTGATGGTAACTATCTCTGATGATAATACAGATTTCTTTAAGATACAATATTTCGTATTGTTGGTGTAAACCCTAAACAAGCTTCACCGCTTTCATTACTGCTGGATCGTAAAAATTAATATTTACCGTTCGTCTCATTTCAAACCAAATAAGGTAAACTTTCCGTGGTTACAGACCTCCAACGTGCTGCCTCTAGCGCAGTCTACCCGAGATATCTGTGATTCACCACTGAAAGTTTACCTTAGTTATAAGTAGGCTGGACACACCCTGGGTACCCGGGTACCACCGTATCAAAATCCAACATTCAGTGGATTATTGACTCCTGACCATAGTTTGAGTCCCTGATTTTAAGCCTAATCAAAGAACATTGTTCAAAAATGGACGTACCTACATTTTCAGAAAGGTCTTTGAAATATTTGATAAATAGGCTAGTTTTTAAATTTATTATTAATAATTGATTTATTACTTTAAACACTGGATGTTGCTTTTATGATGAGAATACAAACTATATGACCGGTCAACAGGAGGATATTATATTATATACATTTTCAAAACATTATTATTACAGGTTGTTAGTATTCATTTTTATCATTGTATTATATTACATTATTTTATTATATATTGCTCTAATATAAACTACATTTTACAGGTTCAAAAAGACGCTCAATTTTAAACTACAAAAAAAAAACAACAACGAGAACATTTCTCGAAAAAAATACTTTAGCCCCGCCAGAAAAATTGCCTTTAAATTATGCGGTTCAAATACTTAATTAAACAATGCATCCTCATAGTCCTGTTTTAGATGTGACAAAAACCCGAGTAGTTTTAAGCCCCTTAAAGCAGGGACTCGAACTAGGGTCAGGAAGTAATAATCCACTCAAAATTGAATTTTTATATGGTGGTTATTTTGCATTGAAAATCCATTTTTTTTAATTCCACTATTTGTTTAATGTATCTTTTTTATGAATCTTTTTTGTAGACAACATTAATCTTCTGGGATTAAAATTTATCTTTTTGGTTTAAAATTAATTTCTCGGTTTAAAAATTTAAAAAATAAAAAAAAGACGACACAAAAAAACTTTAGATTATGTGGTTCAAATATTACAATAAACAATGTATCCACAGACACATTTTGGATGTGACGAAATCCCAAGTCGTTTTAATACCCTTAAAGCAGGGACTCCAACTATGGTCAGGCATTAATAATCCATTCAAAATTAAATTCTTATACAGTGCGCATTTTTTATTGAAAATCCTAATTTTTTGTTAAAAAACCAACTACTTAGTCAAAAATGCATTTAATTTATTTAAAATAATCTTTTTTGGCAGACAATATTAATCCTCTGCGTTTTAAATTAATTTCTTTGGTTTAAAATTCATTTCTTTGTTTGCAAATTTCAAGAACACCAAAAACAAAAGAAGAAACACAACGACGTCCAACTTTCACCAACAATAAAAAGCAAGGATGGGAACATTTTTGAAAAAAATCGCTTTCGTCCCATGCGTAAAATTGTCTTTAAATTATTTGGTTCAAATGTTACATTAAGCAATGCATCCTCATAGACCTATTTCATATGTGACGAATATTCGACTCATTTTAAGTCCCTTGAAGCAGGGACTCGAACTAGGGTCAGGAAGTAATAATCCACTCAAAATTGAATTTTTATATGGTGGTCATTTTGTATTGAAAATTAATTTTTTTTAAATTCCACTATTTGGTTAGTTTATGTGCTTTTTAAATTAATCTTTTTTTTGTAGACAAAATTAATCTTCTGGGTATAAAATTTATCTTTCTGGTTTAAAATTAATTTGTCTGTTTAAACATTTTTTAAATACAAAAAAAAAAAGAAAAAAATTGTCTTTAAATGATGTGGTTCAAATATTACATTAAGCAATACATTCTCATAGACCTATTTAAGATGTGACGAAAACTCGAGTCGTTCTAATCCCCTTAAGGCAGGGAGGCGAACTATGATCAGGAAGTAATCATCCACTCAAAATTGCATTTTTATATGGTGAGAATTTTTTCTTGAAAATCCGAATTTTTTGTTAAACAATCAACTATCTGGTTGAAAATATATCTCCGTAGACCTGTTTTGGGTTTGGCGAAAATCCGAGTCGTTTTAATACCCTAAAAGCATGGAATCGAACTATGGTCAGGAATTAAGAATCCATTCAAAAATAGGGTTCTTATTTTTCGGAAAAAAAGAAAAAAAGGGGGGTCGATCACAAAAAAAAGCATTTTTGGACCACCCTAGTGTATATTCGGATAGGTAAGCTCGATTGAAGATAGCCAATTAATTCTGAGTTGTGGTATTGGCATCGGTACAACGAGGTTCTATGTAAAAGAATCGCTAAATTTATCTGTGTAACGTAATACGTAGCAACTACTCTAGGTCCCGTCTCAACGGGCTACAGCCAGATCTAAGAAACCAAATTTAATTCCAATAAAAAAAATGCATTCATTGTTCATTTTATTTGCTGGTTACATAAACTATATTTAAAATATATAAGGAATGAAAATTATTGTAAACTCAGAAAAAAATTGTTTGAACAAAACACATAATCTGTTTTTTTTTCTTAGAACGTTATTTATGACAAATCCTACAAATGTATAATTGATTTTTATTATTTTACTTTTTTTTGTTTACAAATTCTACCATTTGGGTGAAAAAATCAACTATTAATTAAGGATTCATCTTGTTTTTTAAAAAATTAGTCTCTCTTCGTACAAACTTCTTTTTTATTAAAAATGTAACTATTCGGTAAAAAATTCGTCCTTTCGGTTAAAAAGTTAAGGTCTTATAGTAGAAATTTTATCTTTATTGTTTAAAAATGCAACGGTATATTAAAAAATTAATCTGTTTCGGTTGAAGACTCATCTAGTTTTTTCAAAATTCGTCTTTTTTAGTTAAGTTCAACTACTTTTGGGTGAGAATTCATCTTGCGGTCAAGAATTTTATTATTTTGTTGAAAATTCAAAAATTTTATTAAAGAATCATTGGTTCTGGAAGAAAAGTAAACTGTTTTGTTAAAAAATTGCCTTTTTAGGTTGAAAATTTAAGTACTAATGAAAATTCGTGTTTTTGTTTAAAAAATTTCTCTGAAAATATAAATATAATATTTTTTCTATAAAAAAGAAACTGTTTGATTAATAATTAATCTGTCTTACTTGAGAAGTCAAATGTTTTATATTTAAAATTCAATTACTTAGTTGAAAGTGGAACTACTTAACAATTAATTTTCTTGGTTGATGATAAATTTAAATTTAAAACGCTATTTTCAGGTTGAAAATTTAACTTATTTGTTGATAATTAATTTTTGTGTTTAATGATTCATTATTTCATTTGGAAATATATTTTTTTATGCAAATTGAACTTATTTGTTGAAACCTAACAGTTTTGCTGAAAATTCACAGTTTTGCGTTAAAAATACATATTTTCGGGTTGAAAATTCAACTATTTAGTTAAAAAATTATTTTGTTTGTTAAAGATTCATCATCTTGGGTAAAAATATGTCTTTTTTGTTAAAAACTCATTTGATGGGTGGAAAATTTCACAATTTATTAAAAAAGATTTTTTGTTGAAAATAATTCTTTTAACTGAAAATTTAAATAAATCATTTTTGATTGAAAATACATATTTTTTGCTAAAAATAAAACTATTTGTTTAAAAATTCAAGTATTTTGTTGAAAATTAATCTTTTTTGGGTTGAAAATTGTACTACTTCGTTGAAAATTCGGTTAAAAATCCATGTATTTTGTTAAAAATTTGTCATTTTTTGTAGAAAATATTAATCTTCTTGGTTAAAAGTTTATATTTTCAGTTTAAAATTCATTTCCCGTGTTGAAAATTAAATTTGTTATTGAAAATGTAATTCTGCTTCTTGAATTTAAAAAAAATTATTAAGTCAATTTAAAACTTAAAATTTAACAATTTAGTTCATTTTTTGTTCGTTGAAGATTCATTATTTTAGTTGAAAATGTATCTTTTTAGTTGAAAGTTCATTTCTTTTGCTAAAAATTTAGCTATTTATTTAAAAAAATTCTAATCTAAATTAGGTTTCTTGGTTGATGAGTCATCCTTTAAATTTAAAACCCTTTTTTCATGTACAAAATTTAACTATTTTGTTAAAAGCTAAAGCATAATATTTTTCCGCCTGAAAATCCAATTATCTGTTTAAAAAATTATTTATTAAAAAAATCTTTTTTATTGAAAATTAATTTTCTTAACAGAGAATTTAACTATTTTATGTTTTGTGGTAGAATATTGATCTTCAATCTCTGTAAATTGTGAAAAGTTACTTTTTTCTGCAATTAACGGTCAAATTAACGAATATTAATAGTAAGATTTGTTTTGCTTAAGATATTTTGAAATTATTAAAATAACTAATAATCATTCACTTATCACTTATCATTCAATTATCCTTTAAAAATACATTGCTCTCAAAATTCTTTAATTGTGTCATTATTTCCGGGAAATAATAACTCTTTACGATTTTAGAAAGAAAAAAATTGGCAAATCAATTAAAATTGTTTAAATAATTATCGAATTTATTAAACAAGTACTGAAACACGTGATATTTTGAATTTCTTAGGACATTTTCCGGGCATAATAAAAGCGGATTGTTTGTGTCAAATTCGAGCTGTTTCCATTTAAAATCTGATTCTAATTTCAAAATTCTGAGGGCGCACGTTAACGTTGAAAAAAATACGCTATTTCTTTTTCCGGAAAATAAATAAATAGGGGTGGGATAGATATCACAAAAAATGTAAAGTTGAATTTTTACGAGTACACATTTGGACATAGTTTTCTCTCTCAAAAGAAAAAATTGTTAACAAATTTTGAAATTTTTGTTGAGTGTGAATTTCCCGCCAAATTTTTTTCAAACATATTTATGCAATAAATCCATTTTTTGTTCAAAATACACATTTTTTGTTAAAAAGTTTGGTGGAATATTAATCTTTTAAATTAAAAGAAAATCTTCTAAATTCTTTCCTCAATCTAAACACAATTTTTCGGGATCGGTACAAATGTGCCCTTGAGTTTTCTTCACTTAGATGGAACACAGCTGCTGTCTACACAAAATAGAACAACTTCCCGAATTTTTTAAAGTCGGTAGAAAGCCTAAAATCGTATTCAGAAAAAAAAATTTCTTCAAAGCAAGTTTTCAAGCAATTTTTTTGATCAATATTTACCTTAAACGACTCTAACAGTGAGAATAGGTTCAAAATTTGAAAAAAAAATTAGTTAAATAAAATAAATTGGAACTGAAGTAAATACTGGTAGAAATAAAAAAATTTTAATTGATTTTATCTTAATTTAATCTAAATTGTGACGAAGAATCGAAAATTTAATTTTAAGGAGGCCTTGTCATTCAGCAGCTGCGACCTCTACTT
Source organism: Belonocnema kinseyi (assembly GCF_010883055.1). Taxonomy (NCBI): domain Eukaryota; kingdom Metazoa; phylum Arthropoda; class Insecta; order Hymenoptera; family Cynipidae; genus Belonocnema; species Belonocnema kinseyi. The sequence continues at coordinate 80,623,645 of NC_046664.1, read as the reverse complement.
CAAAATAACAGCACATTTATATCTTAAGTAGCGCATCGAATACGCATTTAACATTCCCAAAATTCTGCAAATACATGTTGGAAGATATTTAACAAATTAAACAAATTTAATTTTGTTTTTAAAAACAATAAAATAAAGTTCTATTTCAGGTATAACAAATTTTAATAAACAAAATAGATCAATTTTTGAAAAAAGGCTCTTCAACTAAAATTATGAATAAAAAAAATCTGGTTTTTTGAAAAATGGTTAAATTAAGCACTAGAATTTTTCAAGAAAAATGAAATATAGTTGAAATTAAAAAAAAATTAATTTGATACTGAAAACAGTTGAATTCAACCAAAGAAGACGAATTTAAAAAAATGGTTAGATTTTTAACCAAAGAAATGAATTTTCAGGAATAATGATGAATCTTCTGTAAAAGAATTCTTAACCAAATAGTTGAATTTATAATAAGAAAATAAATTTTAAATAATAAAGTTTAATTTTCTGCAAGAATACGAATTTTCATCAAAAGAGAAGAATTTTCAACTAAAAAATATCAATATTCAACGAAAAATGGAATATTTATATTTATAACTAAAAAAGTGAAGTTATCACGAAAAGAAAGCGAATTTTAAATAATAGTAAAATTTATAACCAAATAAATTAATTTGAACAAAGACACGTATTTTCAACTAAAAAAGATATATTTTAAATAAAAAATTAGATATTTAAATTTTTAGTTAAAAAAATAATTTTCAACAAAGAAGTTAATTTTTAACAAAATAATTAAATCTTGAACCAAAGAAATAAATTTTAAATAAAAAAAGTAATTTACAACTTTAAAAAGAATTTTTTAAATAAATAGTTCAATTTCCTACCAAAGACAATTATTTTTTATCAAGAAGATTAATTTAAAACTAAAATTATGAATCTTCAACTAAAAATGATAACTTAATATCCAAATAGTTTAATTTTTAACCATAAAATATTAATTTTCAATCAAATAAATGATTTTTAAACCAAAAAGATAAATTTTCAAACAACAAGAATATTGTTTACCAAAAAAGATGATTTTTTAACAAAATACAGGAATTTTAACTAAATATTTGTATTTTGAACAACAAAGGATAAAATTATACAAAATTGAATAGTTAAATTTTCAGATAAAATAATTAATTATCAATAAAAAAAAGAATGTTGAATAACTAGTTGAATTGTTTACCAAAGAAATGATTGTCCAATCAAGAAGATAAATTTTTAACTCCAAAATATGCATTTTCAACAAAAAAGTTAACTTTTAACAAAATAGTTGAATTTTCAACCAAAGAAATAAATTTTCAATAAAAAAGCTAAATTTTAAACTAAGAAGATTAATATTCTGTTCCACCGAAAAACATAGAATAATTAGAATTTCAAATAAAGAAATCAAGTTTTAATTAAAAAAATTTTATGTCAACCCAATAGCTAAATTTTCTACCAAATAGTAGAATTTTTATCAAAAAAGGTGGATTATATAAATGGAATGGTGAAATTTTCAGCTAAAAGAATTAATTATTAATAAAAAAGGACTGTTGAATAAACAGTGGAATTTTTAGCCAAATAAATGATTCTTTTAAAAATAAAATAAATTTTTAGCCTGAAAATATGCATTTGCAACAAAAAAAAAACTTTGAACAAAATAGTTTAATTTTCAACCAAAAAAATGAATTTTCAATTAAGAAGATTAATGTTCTATTCAACCACAAAACATGGAATAATTAGAATTTCAAAAAAAGAAATCAAGTTTCAATTTAAAAAAAAGTTTTTTTTTTAATGTGAACCAAATAAAAAATTTCAATTTTGAACAAAATAGTTAAATTTTCAACCAAAGAAATGAATTTTCAATCAAAATCTGAGTTTTCAACTAAGAAGATTAATATTCTATTCCACCACAAAACATGGAATAATTAAAATATCAAATAAGGAAATCAAGTTTACAAAAAAAAAACTTGTTCGATGTTAACCACATAGTAGAATTTTTATTTAAAAAAAAAGATGGATTAAAAAATGGAAAATTTAAATTTTCAGCTACAAAAATTAATTTTTAATGAAAAAGAATTTTTTAATAAATAGTTAAATTTTTAACCAAAGAAATAAATTTTCAAAGAAAAATACAAATTTTCACCTAAAATGATCAATCTTCAGGCAAAAAAGAATTGTGAACCAAATAGTTGAATTTTCAACAAAAATATTTGGATTTTCATCAAAAATAGTTCATTTTTAACAACAGTTCTTCCGGAAGTAAATTTTCAACCAAAGAAATGAATTTTCAATAAGAAAGATGAATTTTTCACCAAAAAGGTCAATATTGTCCCACAAAATATAGAATAGTTCAATTTTCAATCCAAAAATATGATTTAAAAAAAATCATTATTTTCAAACAAAGAAATTATTTTTGCACCAACAAAATATAAAAGAATTAATGTTTAAGGAAGTTCCACTTTCAACTAAGTAGGTGAATTTTCATGAAAAAATATAAATTTTTAACAATAAATCTTATAGTTGATAATTCAACAATAAAAGATTTTTATTTTTATTTTTAAATAATTGACTGATTTTTAAATAAAAAAGAAGAATGTTCTATGAAAAAGTGAATTTTCAACAGAAATGTAAGAATATTCACCCCAAAAAGATGCATTTTTAATAAAAAAAACTTCAATTTTCAGAAAGAATAATTACACAAGATGAATTCTCAAATAGGAAAATAGTTAAATTGAAGACAAAAAAATAATGATAAATTTGTAAGACTTACTTATTGTTAATAAATTTTCGTTTTGAAATATAGTTTTAGTAAGGTACAACTAAGGTTTTCCAGAATTCGGAAATTCTTTTAAAGATTTTTTTGGTGGGTGGGGGGTTAAAAAGGAAATCTTACAGTATGTTAGATGGAGAGCGGGGGGTTACAAATTTTAGAAAAATGCCTTACGTAATTTTTTTGACTCTTTCAGGTTTTCCCTGATGTTCCCTGATTTTCTGAAAAGTTTTGAGTTACCAAAACAGTCTTGAACTCCCCCGCCACTATCATAATATTTTACAGAAAAAAAACTCCTATGAATTGGAACAATAAATGTTACAGCTGATAATTAAACCAAAAAATATTTTTCTTTGACTCTTTCAGTTTTTCCCTGATTTCCTCAAGTTTTATTTTCCCTGAACAGTTTTGAATTCCCTGATCAGTTTCAAATTCCCTGACCTTCCATTATTGCCTGACCGTAGCTACCGCGCCACTATCTCAATATTTAAAAAATAATTCTATAAAATGAAAATTTTGGGTTTGTTAAAGCATCAATCCAAGAAAATCGAGTATAAAAAGCAGAAAATTTCAAAAGATTGTTAACAGGTGAATGATGATGCGTTTTTGGAACATCGCAAAAAAGAGCGACGCCATAGTATCGGAATAATTGAAATTTCCGAAAGCAACAATCTGAACGCTGTGAACTCGGCAGAGCAAGGGATATAAATAAAAAGCCTCATAAAATAATGCGAAGGTCGATTTTGGATGCACGTTGCACTTTAGCAGAGTCGCAATAAAATCTTAAAGCAAAAGGTTTACCTATCGAACGTCTTATTCATCATGAAAGGTTGCCGAGTGGATTTTCAATTCTATATTTGAATTTTTTCTTTTTTTTTATCCGTGAATTTACGTAACTCCACCAAATCAGTCGAGCTTTTCAACGCGCAATCTACACTCGCCAGGAGCGAAAACATAAACCACTGGCTTCTTCTTCCCAACCGCGATTTACATCTTGCAAAATATATTCTTGCACCAGACATATAGAGAGGGTGAAGCTTGCCCAGTCGGCACTTTGCTAATCGACTCGGACACATCAATTCCCTTATTTCGATCCGAAACAGCTGACAAAAAAATTATAAAACCTCGAGAAAAAAGTATCTATAAAAGATTCTGCATTCTATACTGAACAATTGAAAATTTGATAAAGTCTTTTCCCCTTTTTTTAAAACAATTTTTTTTAAAACTATTTCTGAACCTTTTTGTTTGTTTGCATTTAGTAAGACGTTATTCGGCATAACAAGCATCGTTTTAGAATTTTTTGAATATTTGGAAATTTTCGTATACATACAAGCGCTGCATATGCGGACGAGCATTCGAGTTGTTATCCACCGGAAGTCAGTAACCAACCAGCACGGATGGCTTTATTGGAAGGGTTGCAGAAGAATTTCTGGGGTGCAGAAAAACACGATTTTGCTGATTCACGAATCCAGGAACGGACTTTCACTTTACATGCCGACAAATTACAACACTGGGATGAGCTTTGTAAACGCCTAAGCGACGCTTCAACTTTCCGACTGCTTGGTCCGCGCACGGTAAAAATAGACCACCGGAAAGCGACACCTTATAGAATCGGTCGTCAGTCGTTCATGGGTGCCTTTTAGATCACCATTGGAAAAAAAGAGAATTATCGCCCCCCCCCCTCTCCCACACCCAGTTTAAAAGTCTATGGATAGAGTTTCTGTCCATTTGAATCATTTTCTATCTTCAAAATTGAAATGGAAGGAAACAATGTATCTTTATCCTGAGTCCATCTCTTCAATCATTTTCTTTGCTTGAATCAACAATCACTCTAATACGTTTGAATCCCGACCTTTTTGTCCATTATCCAAATCTATCCTTTTCTATCCTCAACCTATTCTTTTCTATCTTTCTATCCTTTATAAGAATCTATATCTTTTTATTATTCACCTATTCTTTCAATCCTTTTTCATCTTTGCTTTAATCTAAAACGACACCTATCCTTTTAAACCCTAATTTTTCTATCCATTATCCAAATCTATCCTTTTTTATCCTCCACCTATTCCTTCAAATCTTTTCCATCTTTGTTTCAATATAAAATCGCCTCTATCCTTTCGAATTCCAATATTTGTATTTATTATAAAAATCTTTTCTATCATCAACCTATTGCTTTGATCCTTTTCCATCTCTATTTCGATCTAAAATCACCCCTATACTTTTGAATCCAAATCTTTCTATTCATTATAAAAATATATTCTTTTCTATCCTTAACCTACTCTTTTATTCTGTTTTCATTTTTGTTTACATCTAAAATCACCTTTATCATTTTGAATCACAATATTTCTATCCATTCTAAAAATTTATATCCTTTTATATCCACCTATTCTTTCAATCCTTTTTCATCTTTGTTTAAATCTAAAATGACCCATATCCTTTTGAATACCAAACTTCCTATCCATTATAAAAATCTATCCTTTTCTATCTTCCACCTATTTCTTCAACATTTTTTATCTTTCTTTCAATCTAAAACAAACCCTAACTTTTTGAATCCTCAACTTTTTACCTATTATCCAAATCTATTCTTTTTTATCTCCCACACATTCCGTCAATCTCTTTCTGTCTTTGTTTCAATAAAAAAACACCTCAAAATCTATTTTTTTATAACTACCTATTCCTTTAATCCCAAATATATTCTTTTTTATCTCCTACCTGCTCCTTGAATCCTTTTCAATATTTTTTCAATCTAAAACCACCTTTATCCTTTTATATCCCAATATTTCTATCCATTATCAAAATCTATTATTTTATATACACCTATCCCTTCAATCCTTTTCCATCTTTTTGTCGTTCTAAAAACAACCCTATCTTTTTGAATCCCAATATTTCTGTCCATTATCAAAATATACCCTTTTATATCCACCTATTTCTGAAATCCTTTTCCTTTCTTTGTGTCAATCTAAAACCAACCCTATCCTTTTGAATTTTAGTATTTCTATTTATCGCCCAAATATATTCTTTCTTATCTCCCACCTATTCCTTCAATCCTTCTCCATCTTTCTTTCAATCTAAAACGACCCCTATCATTTTAAATCCCAATCTTTCTATCCTTTACCCAAATCTATTCTTTTTTATCTCCCATCGACTCGTGCAATCCTTTTCCATCTTTGTTTTAATCTAAAACCACCTCTATCCTTTTGCATCCCAATCTGTATATCCATTATTAAAATATATACTTTATATCCACCTATTCCTTCAATCCTTTTTCATTTTTTTTCTATCTAAAAACCATCCGATTATACCAATCTTCCTATCCATTATCCAAATCTATGATTTTTGATCTCCCACCTATTTCTTCAATCCTTTTCCATCTTTTTCTAATCTAAAACCACAACTATCGTTTTGAATCCCAATATTTTTCTCCTTTATCAGAATTTATCCTTTTCTATCTTCCACTTATTTGTATTTATTATAAAAATCTTTTCTATCATCAACCTATTGTTTTGATCCTTTTCCATCTCTATTTCGATCTAAAAACACCCCTATACTTTTGAATCTCAATTTTTCGATCCATTATCAAAATCCGTCCTTTTCTATCCTCCACCTATTTCTTCAATTCTTTTTCATCTTTGTTCCAATATAAAACCACTCTTGAATCCCAATCTCTCTGTTCATTACTCAAATCTATTCTTTTTTAAGTCTTAACTATTCCTTTAATCCTTTCTTATCTTTGTGTCAATCTAAAAAGAATTCTATCCTTTTGAATTCTAATCTATCCTTTTCTATCCTCCACCTATTTCTTTATCCTTTTTCATCTTTCTTTCAAACTAAAATGACTCTTAACTGTTTGAATCCCAATCTTTCTATCCATTATCAAAATCTATATCCTTTTATATCCACCTATTCTTTCAATTCTGTTTCGTCCTTTTGAATCCCAATTTTTCTATCCATTATCAAAATCTATATCCTTTTATATCCACCTATTCTTTCAATTCTGTTTCGTCCTTTTGAATCACAATTTTTCTATCCATTATCAAAATATATCCTTTTATATCCACCTATTTCTTCAATCCTTATCAATCTTTGTGTAAATCTAAAACAAACCCTATCTTTTGAATTGCAATATTTCTATCCATTACCCAAATCTATTTTTTTATACCCAACCTATTCCTTCAATTCTTTTCCATTTTTGTTTCTATCTAAAACGATCCCTTCATTCTTTAATCCCAATCATTCTATCCATTATCCAAATCTATTCATTTTTATCTCCTACCTCTTCTTTCAATCCTTTTTCATCTTTGTTTCAATCTACAATCATATCTATATTTTTGACTCCCAATATTTCTCTCCATTACCCAAACATATATTTTTTTATGTCCCAACTATTGCTTTAATCCTTTTTCATCTTTGTGCCAATCTGAACACAACTCTATCCTTTTGAATCCCAATCTTTCTACCCATTAGCCGAATCGATTCTTTTTTATCTCCTACCTAATCCTTCAATTCTTTTTTATGTTTCTTTCAATCTAAAACGACTCTTAACTGTTTGAATCCCAATCTTTCTATCTATTATCTAAATTATCCTTTTCTATCCTCCACCTTATTCCATCAATCCTTTTACATGTTTGTTTCAATCTAAAATCACCCCTATCCTTTTGAATCCCAATTTTCTGCCCAATTCCCTCATTAATCCAGGCCTATCTTTTTCTATCCTTTAGAGCAATCTAGAATTCTGTTAATCATTATAATAATTTTTTTCTTAACCAAATGAATATTTTTTTTTATCAATTCTATAGAAAAGAGCAAATATATACTTACAATCCCAATCTTTCTATCAATTATTAAAATATAAAATTTCATATCCACCTATTCCTTCAATCCTTTTCAATCCGTTTTTCAATCTAAAACCACCTCCATACTTTTAAATTACGAAATTTCTATCCATTACCTAAATCTTTTCTTAATTATCTCCCCCTATTCCTTCAATACTTTTCGATCTTCGTGTCGATCTAAAAACAACCCTATCCTTTTGAATCCCAATCTTTCTATCCATTAACCAAATCTATTCTTTATTATCTCTCAGCTTTTCCTTCAATCCTTTTCCATTCCTTTAATCCTTTTTCATATTTGTTTCAATCTAAAATCACCCTTATCTTTTTGAATCCCAATTTTTCTATTGAAGAGTATATTGTGCTACAAGTGCGAAAAGCATACAGTTCTGTACCAGCAGCCTGAAAACGTTTTTTTTTATAAGTGCCTTTACCAGCATTTTGAAATTAGTCACTTTTCGCACGCTCTAAATGCCTTGAAATCATTTTTTGTCTTTGATTCAATCTAGAGTCACTCCAATCCATTTGAATCCCAATCTTTCTATTTATTATCAAAATCTATTCTTTCCTATCCTCCACCTATTCTTTCAAGCTTTTTCCATTTTTGTTTCAATCTAAAAACAACCCTATCCTTTTAAATTCCAATTTTTCTATCCCTTATCCCAATCTATCCTTTTCTATCCTCCACCTATTCCTTCAATCTTTTTCCATCTTTCTTTTAATCTAAAACGACCTCTAACTTTGGAAACCCAATCTTTCTATTCATTATCAAAATCTATCATTTTATACCCACTTATTCCTTTAACCCTTTACCATCTTTTTTAAATCTAAATCCCCCTTTATCCTTTTGAATCCCAATTTTTCTGTCCAAGTCCCTCATTCATCGAGGCCTATATTTTTCTATCCTTTAGGGCAATCCAGAACCCTCTTAAACTTTTTTAAATCACTCCAATCCATTTGAATCCCAATCTTTCTTTCCGTTATAGAAATTTACCCTTTCCTATTCTTGACCTTATTATTAGTTCCTTTTCTATCTTTATTTCAATTTAAAAACAACCCTAACCTCTTGAATCTCAAGCTTCCTATAAATTATCAACATGTATTTTTCTCTATCTTCCACAAATGCTTTTAATCTTTTTCTATCTTTGTTTCAGTCTAAAACCACCCCTATTATTTTTAATCCAAATATTTCTATTCATTATAAAGATCTATTTTTTTATATCCACCTATTCCTTCAATCCTTTTCCACCTTTGTGTCAATCTTAAAACAAACCTATTCTTTTAAATCCTAATCTTTCTATTCATTATCCAAATCTATTCTTTTTTATTTCCCAATTATTCCTTCAATCATTTTCCATCTTTGTGTCAATCTGAGAGCACCCCTATCCTTTTGAATGCCAATTTTTCTGTCCAAGTCCTTTATACATCCAGGTCTATCTTTTGCTATCAAGTAGGGCAAACCAGACTGCTGCTAATCCTTTTTAATCCCTTTTTTACTAACCAAATGATTCCTTTTTTATAAATTCTGTAATAAAAATCAACTATATCCTTTGGAATCCCTGATTTTCTATTTATTTTATAACTGCTTTTTAGCATGATTTTTAAATTAGTCACTTTTCCCACGCTATATATGCCTTGAAATCCTTGTCTGTCTTTGATTCAATCTAGAACCATTCCAATCCTTTTGTTTCCCAATCTTTCTATCCGTTATAAAATCTATCCTTTCCTATTCTTGACCAATTCATTCGATTTCTCTCGATCTTTGTTTCAATCTAAAATAGTCGCTATCCTTTCGAATCCCAATTTTTCTATTTAAGTTTATCCCTTATTCACCCAGGCCTATCTTTTTCTATTCTTTAGGCAACCCAGAATCCTGCTTGTCTTCTTGAATCCCTATTTTCCTAACAAAATAAATTCCGTTTCTATTAATGCGGCAATAAAAATCACCTATCTCCTTTGGCATCCCTGCGTTTTCTATCCATTATTACATTATGATACAAGTACGGAAAGTATGCTGTTCCGTACAAGTGTGAAGTTTGCCGTTCAAGCAAGCAAGAAACTTATTCAAGTTTATTCTTTCCTATTCTCCTCCTATTTATTCGATCCTTTTCTATTTTTATTTCAATATAAAACTGTCTGTATCCTTTTGAATCCAAATTTTTTTCAAATTCTATCCTTCTTTCAATCAGGGAAGGTCTCTTTCTTTCTATCATTTAGAAAATCCAAAGTCCTGCTTATCTTTTTTAATTCCTATTTTTCCTGACTAAATGAATCCTTTTCTATTACTTCTGCAATAAAAATCACCTATACATTTTTTGGACTCCTTTATTTTTTTATCCAATACTATATTGTACTAAAAGTGCGGAAAGTGTGCAGTTCCGTACGAGTGTGAAGTTTTTTGTGCCGCTAGAAAAAAACTTTTATAACTGCTTACAATCTTTCTATCGATTACCCACTACTTATATAAGTTTATCCTTTTCTATCTTTCTTTCAATCTAAACCCACATCTATCCTTTTGAATCCCAATTTTTCTATCCCTGTCTATCTCTCATTCATACAGGCCTATCTCTTTCTATCATTAGGCAATCCAGAATACTGTTAATCTTTTTTAATCCCTATTTTCCCGAACAAATGAATCCTTTTCTATTAATTCTGCAATAAAACTCACCTCTATCTTTTAAAGTTACAAAAATATATTCTCCGCTTATCCACGTCTATCCCTTTCTATCGTTTTGTCAATCTCAAATTGTGCCCACATTTTTCAATCCCTACTTCTGTATGTACATGAATTGATTTTTATCCATATAAAAATAAATCAACTCTATCCTTTTGAATCCCAGTCTATCTATCCAAATGAATCCTACGCTTATCCACGTCTATCAGTTCCTATTTTTTGCCCGCGTCACAGTGGACAAAAAAAATACTTTCTTGGTTCAAAATAATGTACAGACCATGAATCTTGACCGATTTGGACGTTATAAATTTAAAAAAAAGCGAATACAACAATAAAATTGTTGCAAGCGCCTACGTGTCAGGGAGTAACATTAGTTAAATATGTTTTATCATTCTACTAAAAGAAAAAAAAATTTTGATAAACAAATTAATTTTTAAAAGTGTGTTTCCTACTATTATTAATAATTTTACGTTTTTTCTTTAGTTACACTGCACGAAATTTGAATGGAAACAATATTATTATATTTTCATGATCATTTAAGATACATTGATAAATTTAATAATTTGTTATACAAATTTATTAATTGAAGAATTTAATGTTTTTTGTTAATAAATTTATCCAATAAATACATTATTCGGGCGTTGAAAAAAATTATAAAATGTATCAAATATATGTATAAATAGCTTCGAGAACGTTTCCGAAGCTTAGCACGGACACAAGCCACTAAAGGCTGAAGCTTCTCGATGCTGGTAAGGTAGAAATCTTGGATTAAAACGCAGCCTGCTCATTTACTAAAGATGAATTTTTCCACCGAAAAATGCCCGAAAATAACTCAGCTTTTAAAATTAAATTTGTTTATAAAATCAACAAGAATAATCCTAAGAAACATTTTTGTCATAATAATGTTTCCATCCACATTTTTTGCAATATAACTTTTTTTTAAACAAGTAGAATTATTGAATGTAATACAAAAAAAAACTTTCAACAAATAATTTTTAAAACAAAAATTGATTTGTTTATTATATCATGATACAGAATTTTCTCATCTTTTTTAAAAATTTGTTACGCTCAAATCGGTTAATATTTTTCAATTGTATGTTATTTTGCACGAAAAAAGTCATTTTTTCCCCACTGTGGGTAACCCTAAAGTGACCATTATTGTGATGTATTTTTATGAAAATTCTTATCACATTCATTCACAATTTAGTTTTTTTTATTGATAGTTTTTTCTGTTGAAAATTAATTGAATATAAATTTAAATACTTTCTTTTAGTTGAAAATTAATCTTTTAAATTGAAGGTTCTTCAACTATTTTGGTGAAAATTAGCTTTTCTTGTTGAAAATTATTTAAATGAAAAATTAAGTACTCGATTTTTGGTTGAAAATTAACCATTTTTTTTAGAAAATTCTTTTTTCTTCCGCTTGAAAAATTATTTTTTTCAGTTAAAAATTGATTTTTCTTTTGGCAGAAAATTCTTTTTCTTCTCAGAATAATGCGCATCCGGTTGTCGCATCGTAGGCGTCTATTTGTTGAAAAATCAATTCTTTTGCTTGAAATTTCGATTTTCTTTTGCTCGAAAATTTATATTTTCAGTTGAAAATCCATCTATTTTAGATGAAGCTTATTTAAATGAAAATTCAAATATTTTTTTTTAGTTAAAAATTTATCTTTTTTAGTTGAAAAATAAACAGTTTGACTAAAAATTCATGTATTTGAAATTAAAATTCATCCTTTTTTGGGAGAAAATTAATCTTTTCGTATGAAAATTCATCTTTAAGGTTGAAAATTAATTTTGTTTTGCTTAATTATTAAACCATTTTTGTGAAAATTATTATTTTTTTAATTAATTAAATGAAAATTAAAATATACTATTTTTGGTTGGAAATTAATGTATTTTATTGAAAGTTCGTCTCTTTTTTTTTTAAATTAAACTTTTAAGGTGAAAGTTGATTTTTTGGTTAAAAAATGATTTCCTTAGTTGAAAATTTAATTAATTTGTTGAAAATTCGTTTTTCATTACTTGAAAATTGATCTTTTTCAGTTGAAAAATCATCTTTTTTGGTAGGCAATTTTTCTTCTTGTGTAAAAATTCATCTATTTTGGTTAAAAATAAATTTTTATGTTCAAAAATTTAAGTATGGTGTTGAGAAGATGTTTTTATTTTTTGGTTGAAAAATAAACTTTTAAACTGGAAACAGAAACAATAATATGCTACAATTTTCAGTTAAAAAATGTTTTTTTTTTCAAGTTGAAAATCCTTTTAGAAAATTAATTTTCTTGTATGGAAATTAATTTTTTTGGGTTAAACGTTAATTTTTTTTGTTTGTGTTGATAATTTGATTATTTTCGTGCGTGTTTTTTTTCAAAAATTAATTAAATAAAGATTTATCTATTCCATGAACGGTTGATAAATTTTGGTTTAAAAATTAATTTTTTAAAAACTATTTTGACTATTTTTTTAAACATTTTTTTTGCAAATGAATTTTTTTTTATTGAAAATTCTTCTTTTTGGAATAAAATTATCCCATCCAGACTTCATCTGGTAAGTTAGAATATATATTTTATTGTTTAAAAATTATTTCTTTACAGGAAACTAACCTATTCCATTTTCAGTTAAAAACTTACCTTATTTTTAGATGAAAATTCAACTATGTGGTTAAATATTCATATATAATGTGAAAAATTCGCTTTTTTTGATAGACTAACATTCTTTTTGTTTGTAAATTAATTTATTTATTTTTCTAAAAATTTAACTGTTGGTGAAAAAATGTTTTCTCTTTTTTTTTTGAAAATTGGTCAAATATGAACATATAACAATTCTACTTATGGCTGAAAATTTATGTTTTTTAGTTAAAAAATCAACCATTTAAAAAATGTATTTTTTTTTGTAGAAAAATGTATTTTTTCTGAAAACACATCTATTTTGGTTAAAAATTCATTTTTATGGTTGAAAATTTAACTAATTTGTACCATTAAAAAAAAACTTTTTTAACAGAAAACTTAAGTATTTACTAAAATTTTCAGTTAAAAAATGTATTTTTTATTTACTTTGAAATTCGATTTTTTTTAGAAAATTCTTATTTTCTGATTGGAAATTTATCATTTTGGTTACAAATTCATCTATTTGGTTTAAAAATGCATGTATTTTGAAAAAATATTTTTTTTTATTTTCAAAAATCTATTTTTTAGTTAAACATTAATTTTTTTTACTTTTCCATCTGAATATTTAACTATTTCATTTTTGTTGTTGAAAATTTATCTGTTTTAGTTCAAAATTTTAATTAAAAATTCGTTTTTCTTTGTTTCAAAATACGTCTTTTTAGTAGAAAGTTTGTTTTCTCGAAAATTCATCTTTTTGGTTAAAAATTGATCTTGTTTTAGTTGTAAAATTATGAATATTGCTGCAAATTCCTCTTATTCGGTAGAATGTTAATCTGTTTGGTTTTAAATTCATTTATTTGGTTAAAAATTCACTTATTTTCTTTAAAACACGATTTTTTATTGGTTGAAAAATCAACTTTTTATCTGGTTGAAAATTTAAATATTTTATTTCCAATTCGGTTTTTTATTGGTTGAAAATTATTTTTCTAGATGAAAATTTACCTGTTCCATTTTTAGTTAAAAAATTATCTTTTTAGTTAAAAATTAATTTTTGGCGCCGAAAATTCAGTTCTTTATCTGAAAACTGAACTTTTGAAATTTGAACTTTTAGATTTTAGCTGAAAACTAATTTCAAAAGAATTGCAAATATTTGAAAGATTTCGCAAATGCATTCAATTATTTCAAAAAGATTTCAAAGATTTCACACAAATTTTAAAAGATTTCAAAAACATTCAAGAAAGATTACAAAATCAATCAATAATGTCAAATAATTCAAAAAATTTAAAAAGGGTACGCAAAGATTTGAAAGATTAAAAATTAATTAAAAAAGATTTCAAAAGATTTCACAAATATTTTGAAGATTTCTGAAAAATTCAGTAGATTTAACAAAAGTTTCCAAAAGATTTTGGAAATATTTCAAAGATTTTAGATGATTTCAAAAATATTTTTCAACTATTTGATCAATATTTCAATGATTTCAAATAACTGAAAACATTAGAAACATTCAAATTTTTTAAAAAATATTTCCGAAAATTTCACGAAGATTCTAAAGATTTTAGGAATATTTCCGAAAATTCCGAATAATTCCAAAATATTTCCACGATTTTCCAAATATTTTTAACATTTGAGGAATTTCAAAAGATATCACAACATTTTTAAATATTCCAAAGATTTCCAATGATTTCAAGAAGATTTCAGAAAATTTCACAAAGATTTTAAATATTTCAAAATAATTTCAAAAAGATATCAAAGGATTTCAGAAAGATTTTTAATATTTCACAAAACTTTTAATGATTTTAAATGGATTCCAAAACATATCCCAAAAACTTTATAGATTTCAAAGATTTAAAATGGTTTTAAAAAGATTTACGAAAATTTCACAAGGAATTTAAAGATTTCAGAAAGATTTTACAAGTATTTTTTATATTTTAAAGATTTCACGAAGATTAAAAACTATTTCAAAAAGATATCAAAAGATTTCAAAAAGATAACAAAGGAATTCACAAAGATTGGAAGGATTTCATAATTATTTCAAAAGAATTTAATGGATTTCACAAACGTTTCAACAGACTTACAAGATTTCATAAAGATTTCAATAATTTTAAATAACTGAAATAATTTTAAATAGATTCCAAAAGATGTCTCAAAAATTTTAAAGATTTCAAAGATTTAAAATGGGTTTAAAAAGATTTCAGAAAATTTGACAAAGAATTTAAAGATTTCAGAAAGATTTTACAAATATTTTTTATATTTTAAAGATTTCACGAAGATTTAAAATTATTTCTAAAATATTTCAAAAAGATAAAAAAGGAATTCACGAATAATGTAAGGATTTCACAAAGATTGTAAGTATTTCATAATTAATTCAAAAGAATTCAATAGATTTCACAAAGGTTTCAAAGATATCAAAAGATTTTAGAAAAATTTTTAAAATTATAATTGATTTAAAAAAGATGTCAAAGGATTTCACACAGATTTAAAAGATTTCAGAAATATTTAAATTATGTTAAATAATTGAAAGCATTTCAAAAGATTTAATAACAAGTTTCAATGATTTAAAAAAGATTTCAAAAGATGTCCCAAAATTTTTTAATATTTCCAAGATTTCCAATTATTTCAAAAATATTTAAGAAAATTTCACAAATATTTTAAAGATTTCAGAAAGTTTTCACAAATATCCTATACATTTTAAAGATTTCAAAAAGATGGTAAAGGATTTCACAAAGATTAGAAATTATTTTAAAGAGATTTCAAAAGATTTCAAATATTATTAAATATTAAAAAAGATTTCAAAGGATTTCACACAGATTTGAAAGATTTCAGAATTATTTCAAAATAATTCAGAAGATTTCACAAAAATCTCAACAGATTTATAAGATTTCATAAATATTTCAACGATTTTAAATAATTGAAAGCATTTCAAAAGATTTAACAAGAAATTTTCAATGATTTCAAAAAGATTTCAAAAGATATAAAAAAACATTTGAAAAATTTCAAAGATTTCAAAATAAATGATTTCAGAAAATTTGACAAAGATTTTCAAGATTTAAGAAAGATTTTACAAATATTTTTTTTATTTTAAAGATTTCATGAAGATTAAAAATGATTTTAAAAAGATTTCAAAAGGATAAAAAAATAATTCACAAAGAATGTAAGGATTTCATAATTACTTCAAAAAAAATCCAATAGATTTCATAAAAATTTCAAAAAGTACGATTGATTTAAAAAAGATTTCAAAGGATTTCACAGAGATTTGAAAATTTCAGAATTATTTCACAATAATTTAGTAAATTTCACAAAGATTTCAACGCATTTATAACATTTCATAAATATTTCAATAGTTTTAAACAATTGCAAGAATTTTAAAAGATTTAAAAACAAGTTTCAATGATTTAAAAAAGATTCCAAAAGATATCACAAATTTTTTAATATTTCAAAGATTTTACAAATATTTGAGAGATTTTAAAGATTTTAAAAGGATTAAAAAATATTTTAAAAAGATTTTAAAAGATTTCAAAAAGACTTCAAAAATATATCAAAGGATTTCACAAAGATTTTAAAGATTTCACAAAAATGTCAATGACGTTAAATAGATTCCAAAAGATGCCACAAAAATTCCAAAGCCAACAAAGAATTAAAATGATTTTATAAATATTTCAGAAGATTTCACAAAGATTTTAGTGATTTTAAATGGATTCCAAAAGATGTACCTACAATTTTAAACATTTCAAAGATTTAAAAAAGGGTTTAAAAAGATTTCATAATTATTTTAACATAATTCAATAGATTTTACAAAAATTTCAACAGATTTGCAAGATTTTATCAATGTTTCAATTATTTTAAACAATTTAAAGCATTTCAAATGGTTTAACAAAAAATGTCAATGTTTTCAAAAAAATTTCAAAAGACGTCACAAAAATTTTAAATATTTCAAAATGATTTCAGGAAATTTCACAAAGAATTTAAAGATTTCAAAATAGATTTTACAAATATTTTGGAGATTTTAAAGATTTCAAAAGGATTAAAAAAGATTTCAAAAAGATATCGAAGAATTTCACACAAGTTTTAATGATTTTAAATAGATTTCAAAAGATGTCCCAAAAACTTTTTCAGATTTCAAAGATTTAAAATGGATTTAAAAAGATTTAAGAAAATTTCACAAAGAATTTAAATATTTGAGAAAAACTTTTCAAATATTTTTTATATTTTAAAGATTTTACGAAGATTAAAAATTATTTCAAAATGATTTCAAAAAGATATCAAAGGAATTCACAAAGAATGTAAGGATTTCATAATTACTTAAAAAAAAATCCAATAGATTTCAGAAAAATTTCAAAAAGTATGATTGATTTGAAGAAGATTTCAAAGGATTTCACACAGATTTGAAAGATTTCAGAATTATTTCAAAAGAATTCAATAGCTTTTACAAAAATTTCAACAGATTTACAAGATTTCATCAATGTTTCAATTATCTTAAATAATTGAAAGCATTTCGAATGATTTAAGAAAAAATTTCAATGTTTTCAAAAAAATTCCAAAAAACGTCACAAAAATTTTAAATACTTCAAAGATTTCAAAAAGATTTCGAAAATATATCAAAGGATTTCACAAAGATTTCACAAAGATTTTAAAGATTTCACAAAAATTTCAATGACTTTAAATAGATTTAAAAAAATGTCACAAAAATTCCAAAGACCTCAAAGAACTAAAATGATTTTATAAATATTTCAGAAAATTTCAAAAAAATTCTAAAGACCTCAAAGAATTAAAATGGTTTAAAAAGATTTCAGAAAGATTTTACAAACATTTTATAGATTTCACAAAGATTTAAAAAAGATAACAGAGGACTTCACACAGATTTTAGAGATTTCAGAATTATTTCAAAAGAATTCAACAGATTTTACAAAAATTTCAACAGATTTACAAGATTTCATCAATCTTTCAATTATTTTAAATAATTGAAAGCATTTCAAATGATTTAACAAAAAATTTCAATGTTTTCAAAAAAATTTCAAACAACCTCACAAAAATTTTAAATATTTCAAAATAATGTAAGGAAATTTCACAAAGAATTGAAAGATTTTATAAATATTTTTGTGATTTTAAAGATTTCAAAAGGATTAAAAAAGATTTAAAAAAGATATCGAAGGATTTCACAAAAATTTTAATGATTTTAAATGGATTTCAAAATATGTCCCAAAAATTTTAAAGATTTAAAATGGTTTTCAAAAGATTTCGGAAAGTTCACAAAGAATTTAAATATTTGAGAAAGACTTTACAAATATTTTTTATATTTTAAAGATTTTACGAAGATAAAAAATTATTACAAAAAGATTTCAAAAGATTTCAAAAAGATAACAAAGAAATTCACCAAGAATGTAAGGATTTCATAATTATTTCAAAAAAAGCCAATAGATTTAAAAAATTATAATTGATTTAAAAAAGATAAAAAAGGATTTCACAAAGATTGTAAGGACTTTATAATTATTTCAAAAGAATTTAATAGATTTCACAAAGGTTTCAAAGATACCAAAATATTTCAGAGAAATGTCAAAACTTCAAGACGATTTAAAAAAGATTTTAAAGGATTTCACAAAGATTTCAACAGATTTACAAGATTTGATAAATATATCAATGATTTTAAGTAATTGAAAGCATTTCAAAAGATTTAACAAAACATTTCAGTGGTTTCAAAAAGATTCCAAAAGATGTCACAAACATTTGAAAGATTTCAAAGATTTCAAAATGATTTCAGAAAATTTGACAAAGAATTTAAAGATTTCAGAAACATTTTACAAATATTTTTGAGATGTTAAAGATTTTAAAAGGATTAAAAATTATTTTAAAAAGATTTTAAAAATATATCAAAGGATTTCACAAAGATTTTAAAGATTGCACAAAAATTTCAATGACTTTAAATATATTCCAAAAGATGTCACAAAAACTCTAAAGACCTCAAAGAATTAAAATGGTTTAAAAAGATTTCAGAAAGATTTTGCAAACATTTTATAGATTTCACAAAGATTTAAAAAAGATAACAGAGGATTTCACACCGATTTTAAAGATTTCAGAATTATTTCAAAAGAATTCAATAGCTTTTACAAAAATGTCAACAGATTTACAAGATTTCATTAATAATTCGATTATTTTAAATAATTGAAAACGTTTCAAAATTTCGCCGATTTAAAATTATTTCACAAACATTTCAAATGATTTCAGAAAGATTTGAAAGATTTCAGAAAGATGTTCAGTTTTTTAGTTCAAGATTCGTTTATTTGATAGAAAATTGATCTACTTCTTTGAAAATTCAACTATTTCAGTTAAAAATTTATCATATTAGTTTAAAAATTAAACTATTTGGTTACCAATGCATAAAAAGAAACCAAAAAATAATGGTCCCAAGAAAAAAATATGATTAAACATCTATTTGTGACACAAGTGACACATCTTTTTATTTCCTAATTAAAAAGGTAAAGGTTCCAGAATCGAAGAACCATTTTTTTTTGTACAGAACTTAGATTTCGATTGCTAAAACAATTATTTTCACCATAAACTTTAGTCCCAATCGCCCATCTTCATGTCCTTAACAATATCCGTGTTATCCCTCGGAAGATCTTCTTCCGCCTCATCCCTCCTCCTCCTCCCTTTCATCATCTTCTTCTTCTGCTTCTTCTTCTCCTGCCTCCTCTCGAATTCTTCAACCGGCATATCGAGATCACTGTCATCTTCACTGGAAGCGCGTCTCTTATTTCCCTTCGATTTTCTCAACAAGGGCAATTTAAAATCAGCCTCCTCGTCGTTTTGCGTGAGGAGCTTCATTTTCTGGCTTTGATTGACCTTGTACCAAGAATCGTAGAATTTAACGAGCGGTGTTTTTTCACTCTGCAACCTGATTTCCCAGTTTTGGATTTCTTTCATATTCTTGAAATCGAAAGTCGCTTTGCTGCGCTCCTTCTCGACGAATTTTCGGTTCTCCTCAATCTTATCGAGAAGTTGTTTCATCTTTCGAGAGTAGTTTGCTACATTGCATTTTTTCAGGAAGGATTTCAGCTGCAAATTGGGTTTTTCTTGTCAATTTTAAATTCAAGATTTTCGCTCTTTTCACAAAACAGGTGACACTGGTTTTGAAATTCCACGAATTAAGGGTTTTATCAGATTTACTTTTGATTTCGATCTCAAAAGATTACCGAATATTTTCAACATTTCACGAATATTTGATAAATTTGAAAGATTTCGCAAAGCTTAAAAATTATTTGAATGATTTTGTGAGAATCCGATAGATTTCACAAAGGTTCAACATGGTTTCAATTATATAAAATTATTTCCCAAATATTTCAGCATAAAAATTGAAGATTTCACAAAGATTTCAACAGATTAAAAAAATGTCATAAATATTTCAATGATTTTAAATAATTGAAAGCATTTCAAAAGATTTAACAAAAAATTTCAATCATTTCGAAAAGATTCCAAAAGATGTCACATATATTTAAAGAATTTAAAAATTTTTAAATAGGCTTCAAAAAGATTTTAAAGGATTTCATACAGACTAGAAGATTTCAGAATTATTTCAAAAGAATTCAATGGATTTTACCAAGATTTCAATAGATTTACAAGATTTCATAAATATTTCAATGATTTTAAATATTGAAAGCATTTCAAAAGATTTTAATGATTTCAAAAAGATTCCAAAAGACTTTCAAACAAAGATTTTGAAGATTTTTAAAAAATTTCCACAAATATCCTATAGATTTTAAAGATTTCAAAAGGATTAAAAATGATTTTAAAAAGATTTCACAAAAACAGATAAAAATTTCCATGATTTTAAATAGATTCCAAAAGATGCCACAAAAATTTAATATATTTCAAAGATTTAAAATGGTTTTAAAAAGTTTTCAGAAAATTTCACAAAGGATTTAATGATTTTAAAGAGATTCTAAAACATGTCACAAAAATGTAAAATATTTAAAATGATTTCAGAAAGATTTCACAAAAACAGACAAAAGTTTTCATGATTTTAAATAGATTACAAAAGAAATCATAAAAATTTAAAAGATTTAAAATGATTTTAAAAAGATTTTAGAAATTTTCACAAAGATTTTAAAGTTTTCAGAAATATCCTACAGATTTTAAAAATGTCAAAAAGATATCAAAGGATTTCACAAAGATGTTAGCAATTTCACAAAACCTTCAATAATTTAAAGTGTATTCCAAAAAATATCAGGCAAATTTAATATATTCCAAAGATTAAAAATGGTTTTAAGAAGTTTTCAGAAAATTTCACAAAGGATTTAAAGATTTCAGAAAGATTTCACAAACATCCTATAGATTTTAAAGATTTCAAAAGCATTGAAAGTTATTTTAAAAATATGTCACAAAAATGTAAAAGATTTAAAATGACTTTAGAAAGATTTCAGAAAGATGTCACAAACAATTTAAAGATTTTCAAAAAGATTTCGAAAAATTTCACAAATATCCTATAGATTTTAAAGATTTCAAAAGGATATCAAAGGATTTCACAAAGATTTTAGCAATTTCACAAAAACTTCAATCATTTTAAGTATATTCGAAACGATGTCACACAAATTCAATATATTTCAAAGCTTTAAAATGGTTTTAAAAAGTTTTCAGAACATTTCACAAAGGATTTAAAGATTTCAGAAAGAGTTCAAAGGGATTAAAAATTATTTTAAAAAGATTTCAAAAGATTTGAATCACTTTAACTGTGTAGATTCCAAAAGATGTTACTAAAATTAAAAGATGTAAAAGGATTTTATAAAGATTTCAGAAAATTTCACAAAGATTTTAAAGATTTCAGATATATTTCACAAATATCCTATAGATTAAAAAAATTCAAAAAGATATCAAAGGATTTCACAAAACCTTCAATCATTAAAAGTATATTCCAAAAGATGACAGAAAAATTAAAAATTTTCAAAGATTTAAAATGGTTTTAAAAACATTTCAGAAAATAAAGATTTCGGAAAATTTCACAAAGATTTTAGAAAATTTTTACAAATACCCTATAGATTTTAAGGATTTCAAAAGTATTAAAAATTATTTTTTAATATTTCACAAAGATTTCACAAAGATTTGATAAAAATGTAAATGATTTTAAATAGATTCCAAAAGATGTCACAAAAGTTTAAAAGATTCAAAATGATTTTAAAAAGATGTCAGAAATTTTCACAAAGATTTTAAAGATTTCAGAAATATCCTAGATTTTAAAAATTTCAAAAAGATATAAAAGAATTTTACAAAGATTTAAAGATTTCACAAAAATTGGAATGAATTTAAATAGATTCCAAAACATGTCACAAAAATGTAAAAGATTTAAAATGATTTTAAAACTATTTCAGAAAGATGTCTCAAACATTTTAAAGATTTCAAAAGGATTAAAAATTATTTTATAAAGATTTCACAATATTTGAAAAAGATATCAAAGGATTTCACAAAAATTTAAAGATTTCACAAAATTTTTAATGATTTTAAATAGATTCGAAAAGATGTCACAAAAATTTAAAAGATTCAAAATGATTTCAGAAATTTTCACAAAGATTTTGAAGATTTCAGAAATGTCCTACAGATTTTAAAAATTTCAAAAAGATATCAAAAGATTTCAAAAAGATTTTAGTAAGTTCACAAAAACTTCAATCATTTTAAGCATATTCCAAAAGATGTCACACAAATTTAATATATTTCAAAGATTTAAAATGGATTTAAAATATATTTCCATAACAGTCAATAAAAAATAAACCAATAAAATAAAAAGTTGTAAAATATTACTGCTGTATAGTTATTTTAATAATATATTAACGATAGATCAAGATTCGATTTTTTAAAAAATTTTCCTAACAAAAATTGAAAAATTAACGTAAAAAAAATGATATAATACCAAACAATTTTGATTGTTATATAATATTAAATTTCTTAAACGTCTAAAATTATCATCATCATATCTAAAGGTTGACCAGAAAGATTTAAAAATAATTCACTAGATTTCACAAAAAATTTCCAAATATTTCTATAATTTCATAAATATTTGAATATTTCAATTATACAAAATAGTTGAAAATACTTGAAAATATTCCACAAATAATTTCAAAGATTTTACAAATATTTTAAAGACCTCGCAAAAGATTTTAAAGATTTCAGAAGATTTTATAAAAAACTTTAAGGATTTCAAAGATTTCAAAATAATTCACTAGATTTCATGAATGTTTCAAAGATTTGTCAAAGATTTCAGAGATTTCAAAATATTTCTGAAAGATACCAAAAGAAATCAACAGATTTCAAAAAGATTTCAAAGATTTTAACAGGTTTCACAAAGATTCCAAAAGATTTCGAAATATTTATATATTTCACAAAGATACAAAATTATTTCAAAAAGAATTCAGAAGATTTGAGAAAGAATTCACAGAAAATTTCCATGATGTCACAAAAATTTCTAAAGATTGCAGAATATATCCAAGATTTCATAAATATTTTATAATTCTGAAAGACTTCACAAAGCTTAAAAATTATTTTAAAAATATTTGAAAGATTTTATGAGAATCCAAATTATTTCACAAAAGTTTTAAAGTCTTTAAAAGATTTCAGAAAGATTTCAAAACAATTTAATAGTTTTGACAAAAAATTCAAAGATTTTAAAAGATTTGACAAATATTAAAAAAAAAAAATATTTTAAAGATATCGCAATGATATAAAATTATTTCACAAAGATTTCAGCAGATTTCACGAAAATTCCAAAATATTACAAAATATTTCTACAGATTTAGAAGATGTGACATACATTTAAAAGATTTGAAACATTTTTAACGGTTTTAAAAAGATTTCAGAAAATTTCACAAAGAATGAAAAGATTTCACAAATATTTTATAGATTTTAAAGATTTTTCAACGATTAAAAATGATTTCAAACGATTTCTAAAAGATATCTAAGGATTTCATAATTATTTCAAAAGAATTGAATACATTTCGCAAAGGTTTCAAAAATACCAAGAGATTTCAGAAAAATTTCAAAAATTTTAAACGATTTAAATAAGATTTAAAAGGATTTCACAAAGATTTTAAAGATTTAAAAATAATTCAATAGATTTCACAAAGATTTCAACAGATTTAAAGGACTTCAAAAACATTTCACAGATTTTTAATAATTGAAAGCATTTCAAAAGATTTAACAAAATATTTCAATGAATTAAAAAAGATTCCAAAAGACGTCACAAACATTTTGAAGATTTCAAAAGGATTTCAGAAAATTTGACAAAGAATTGAAAGATTTCAGAAAGATTTTACAAATATTTTAGAGATTTTCAAAATTTTAAAAGGATTAAAAATTGTTTTTAAGAGATTTTAAAAGATTTCAAAAATATAACAAAGAATTTCACAAAGCTTTTAAAGATTTCACAAAAATTTTAATGACTTTCAATAGATTACAAAAGAAGTCACAAAAATTCCAAAGACCTCAAAGAATTAAAATTGTTTTATAAATATTTCAGAAGATTTCACAAAGATTTTAAATATTTCACAAAAATTTTAATGATATTAAATGGATTCCAAAAGATGTACCAACAATTTTAAACATATCAAAGATGTGAAATGGGTTTAAAAAGATTTCAGAAAATTTGACAGAGAATTTAAAGATTTCAGAAAGATTTGACAAATATTTGATAGATTTCACAAAGATTTCAAAAAGATAACAGAGGATTTCACACAGATTTTAAAGATTTCATAATTATTTGAGAAGAATTCAATAGACTTTAGAAAAATTTCAACAGATTTACAAGATTTCATCAATATTTCAATTATTTTAAATAATTATAAGCATTTCAAATGATTTAACAAAAAATTTCAATGTTTTCAAAAAGATTCCAAAAGACGTCACAAAAATTTTAAATATTTCAAAATGATTTCAGGAAATTTCACAAAGAATTTAAAGATTTCAGAAAGATTTTACAAATATTAGTGAGATGGTAAAGATATCAAAAAGATAACAAAGGCATTCACAAAGAATGTAAGGATTTCATAATTACTTCAAAAAAATTCGAATGGTTTTCAAAAAGTATAATTAATTTAAAAAAGATAACAAAAATATTTCACAAATATGTCAAAACTTCAAAACGATTTAAAAAAGATTTCAAAGGATTTCACAAAGATTTTATAGATTTCAGAATTATTTAAAAATAATTCAATAGATTTCACAAATATTTCAACAGATTTACAAGATTTCATTAATATTTCAATAATTTTGAATAACTGAAAACATTTTAAATGATTTAACAAAAAATTTCAAAGATTTAAAAAAAAAAGTCAAAAGATGTCCAAAAACATTTTTAAGATTTGAAATTATTTCGAAAACATTTCAGAAAATTTCTCAAAAATTTTAAAGATTTCACAATTATCCTGTCCATTTTTAAGATTTCAAAAAGATTAAAAATGATTTTAAAAAGATTTCAAAAAGATATAAAAGGATTTCACAAAGATATTTAAGATTTCCGAATTATTTCAAAAGAATTCAATGGATTTTGCAAAGATTTCAAAAAGATAACAGAGAATTTCACACAGATTTTAAAGATTTCAGAATTATTTCAAAATAATTCAATAGACTTCACAAAGATTTCAACAGATTTACAAGATTTCATAAATATTTTAATAATTTTAAATAATTGAAAAGATTTTAAAAGATTTAACAAGATTTAAAAAGATTTCAACGAGATATGAAAGGATTTCGCAAAGATTTCAAAAAGATAACTGAGAATTTCACACAGATTTTAAAGATTTCAGAATTATTTCAAAATAATTCAATAGATTTCAACAGATTTACAAGATTTCGTAAATATTTCAATAATTTAAAATAATTGAAAAGATTTAAAAAGACCTAACAAGATTTAAAAAGATATGAAAGGATTTCACAAAGATTTTTAAGATTTCCTAATTATTTCAAAAGATTTCAATGGATTTCGCAAAGAATTCAACAGATTCACAAGATTTCATAAATATTTAAATAATTTAAAAAAAATTAAAAGCTCTATAAAACATTTGACAAACTATTTAAATAATTTTAAAAAGATTCCAAAAGATGTTACAAACATTTGAAAGATTTAAAATAATTTTAAAAAGATTTCAAAGTATTTCACAAATATTTTAGATTTCAGAAAGATTTCAAAATAATTCAATAGATTTCACAAAAGGTTTTAATAATTTCAAAAGATTTCAAAAAATTGAAAACATTTTAAATGTTTCACACAAGTTTTTTTATGATTTTATAAAGATTTCGCAAAGATTCAAAAAGATTTTTGCAATGATTTTAAATACTTCACAAATAGTTTACAGGTTTTAAAAATTTGACAAAGATCAAGAATAATTGTAAAAAGATTTCAAAAGATTTCAAAGATTTCAAAAAATTTCTGAAAGATTTCAAAGATTTAAAATGATTTTAAAAAGATTTCAAAGTAATCCAAAAATGATTTAAATTTCAAAAGAATTTCAAAATAATTCAATAGATTTTAAAAAGGTTTCAAAGATTACAAGATATTTCAAAATATTTCACAAAGATTTCAAAGACCTCGAAAAGATTTTAAAGATTTCTTTTAGGATTTAAAATGGTTTCAAAAACATAACAAAGGATTTTAAAAACATTTTAAACATTTCGTAAAAATTTAAAATTATTTCAATAAGATTTCAGAAAATTTTACAAAGTTTTCAAAGATCTCGCAAAGATTTTAAAGATTTCATAGGATTTCACAAGTATTTTAAATATTCCAAAATAAATAAATAGATTTCACAGAGTCCGAAAAATATAAAAATATTTCACAAAGTTTAAACAAATCCAAAAGAAGTAAGAAGATTTCAAAAGAATTGGATAGAATTTACAAAAGTTTAAAATAGGGAAACCATAATTTATCACCTAATTTTCAAAAGGTAAGAAATATTCCAGTCCATTAAAATAGGGAGGGAAATGTAAAAAAAAAAAACAGCGGAAAAAAGTATCACGTATTTTGTCAAGTGGAATGTTTCATTAGTTCTAAATAACAATTAATAATAAGAATAATTAATATTAATAAAATTGGAGAGATAAAAAAATATACTCTATTTAAAAAAATAAAAATCCAAAAATTTTGATTACCTGGATGATGCAAGGAATGTAAGCATCCGGGAAGTAAATTTTGTAACTTTCGTTTGCTGCATTTTCCAAAATGAGCTCGTAGATATTTTCAATAATACTGTCTTTGAAAGTATTTTCTTGCTGTTCACTCTTCGATATTTTCAATAAACAAAGCAGTGACTTTGGTTTCATCGCTGCTACTTTGTGTTTTTTATTGAAATCATAATAACTCAACACCTACAAAAATTAATAAATATTCTTTTCATTGAAAATATTCTTCTTTGCAGTTGAGACAATAAATAAGAAAAAAAAAAATTTACCTCGAGCAAAAAGGGCAAAATCGGTATGAATGTTCCGGATTCTTTCGCTATGTCTATTAACATTTTTACACAGTGGAAACGTAATGGATAATATTGGGAAGTCGGAACCATTTTTATTGTTCCAATAATAATCTATAACAAACAATTTTAATGTTTTTTTTTTGCATTTAATTATTAAAATCATAATTTTCAGGGTTGCTAAAACAATTCAGTTTATTTTTCCAAGTTTTTCAGGTTCACTTTTGAAAAAAAATTGGTATTTTAAAACTAAAAATATTTCAATGATTTTAAATATTGAAAGCATTTCAAAAGATTTAACCAAAAATTTCAATGATTTCAAAAAGATTCCAAACGACTTTTTCAAACAAAGATTTTGAAGATTTGAGAAAAATTTCACAAATATCCTATAGATTTTAAAGATTTCAAAAGGATTAAAAATTATTTTTAAAAAGATTTCACAAAAACAGATAAAAATTTCCATGATTTTAAATAGATTCCAAAAGATGCCACAAAAATTTAATATATTTCAAAGATTTAAAATGGTTTTAAAAAGTTTTCAGAAAACTTCACAAAGGATTTAAAGATTTCACAAAAATTTCAATGATTTTAAATAGATTCTAGAACATGTCACAAAAATGTAAAAGATGTAAAATGATTTCAGAAAGATGTCACAAACATTTTTAAGATTTTTAAAAGATTTTGGAAAATTTCACAAAGATTTTTAAGATTTTAGAAAAATTTCACAAATATCCTATAGATTTTAAAGATTTCAAAAGGATTAAAAATTATTTTAAAAAGATTTCACAAAAACAGACAAAAATATCCATGATTTTAAATAGATTTTAAAAAGATTCAAGAAATTTTCACCAAGATTTTAAAGATTTCAGAAATATCCTATAAATTTTCAAAATTTCAAAAAGATATCAAAGAATTTTACAAAGATTGAAAGATTTCACAAAAATTGCAAAGATTTCAGAAAGATGTCACAAAAATTATTAAGATTTTTAAAAAGATTTCGGAAAATTTCACAAAGATTTTCAAGATTTTAGAAAAATTTCACAAATATCCTACATATTTTAAAGATTTCAAAAAGATTAAAAATCATTTTAAAAAGATTTCACAATATTTGAAAAAGATATCAAAGGATTTCTCAAAGATTTAAAGATTTCAAAAAAATTTTAATGATTTTAAATAGATTCCAAAAGATGGCACAAAAATTTAAAAGATTCAAAATGTTTTTAAAAAGGTTTCAGAAATTGTCACAAAGATTTTAAAGATTTCAGAAATATCTTACAGATTTTAAAAATTTCAAAAAGATATCAAAAGATTTCACAAAGATTTTAGCAATTTCACAAAAACTTCAATCATTTAAAGTATATTCCAAAAGATGTCACACAAATTTTATATATTTCAAAGATTCAAAATGGTTTTAAAAAGTTTTCAACAAATTTCACAAAGGATTGAAAGATTTCAGAAAGATTTCAAAAGGATTAAAAATTATTTTAAAAAGATTTCAAAAGATTTGAAAAAGATATCAAATGACTTCGCAAGATTTCACAAAAATTTGAATCACTTGAACTCTGTAGATTCCAAAAGATGTCACAAAAATTGAAACGATGTAAAATGATTTTATAAAGATTTCAGAAAATTTCACAAAGATTTTAAAGATTTCAGAAATATTTCACAAATACAAATATATTGGGAAGTCGGAATCATTTTTATCGTTCCAATAATAACCTATAACAAACAATTTTAATGTTTTTTTTTGCATTTAATTATTAAAATCATAATTTTCAGGGTTGCTAAAAAAATTGAGTTTACTTTTTCAAGTTTTCCAGGTCCACTTTTGAAAAAAATCGATATTTTAAAACCAAAATCATGTTTTCGTAATTATCAAAAAGGCGAATTTTCAGCCAAATATTTAAAATTTCTGGTGAGAAAAATTAATTTTTAAATACAATAAAAACGAAGTTTCAATCAATTGAATCAATTTTCAAAAAATTATAAAAAAATTAGCTATTTCAAAAAAGAAAATAATTTTCAACCAAGAAAGATAACTTTTTT